>NC_087066.1:17380278-17444976 GCF_963678635.1 Symsagittifera roscoffensis | reverse complement strand
AAAACGCTCTTAGTTGTTTGTAGACAAATTTTTCTAGCCTTAAAAGTTTTTTCACAAAACAGCGATATTTTTTTGCAAATTTTTTCAATGTATACTTTGAAATTGAGTTTAATGTCTACATCAAGGCCTAAATACTCGACAGAATCTATTTTTTAAATTATTTTGTTTACTTTGCTTTGTTTACTTAATTATTTTGTTGTGGTGTCATAAGCAAAAAAAAAAACATTTTTTTTACACATCAAGCTTATGGTTGATATATAATAGATAAAGGAATGGCCCCAAAAGGAAGACCTGGGGTATGCCAAATCGTATTAACTTAACAGATGAAATTTCACTGTAATGCTCAAAATATTGTTTTCAATCTTTGAAATAATTAAATAGAGAAGTTCGTTTCATTTTGATCGAAATCCATAGCAGTCTAAATTTTTTAATGGACTGGTGTGATCATTTGCATCAAAACCTTTTTAAGATTAATGAAACGTTTTATCAACGGAGTTCCTCATGATGATTTTTTTAAATGGAACTATTTTGCTCCTTTTTTAAATTGTCATCTTTTTATTCGCATTACCTTGTACATTTATTTTATGTATGGACTAAGAGACTCGAGTGCTAAGAGACTCGAGCTTTAATTGTTTCCTCCATATGAAATTTGTTGCAAGAAAAACGTTTGCTCAATTTTCTGTGCTCAAATTTACTTATGCAAAAAATGTTCAAAAAAGTCAGAAATAGGTCGCGCTTCGTGGAATCATGGATTGAACCTATTTGAAACACAAACCAAACAGTTAAAGTTTGAAAACCTTTTCGTTTTTTGTTTGTGTTTATGAGACACTCAAAATAGTTTAATTTAAATTTAAAAGTTCTTAAAGATGCTAAAACGTGTAGGATGGCTTATACCATTTGAATTTTGTGCAAATTACAACAATAAAATTCCCCTCAATTAGATCACAGAAGGAGCCGTCGCCGTACTAGTACTATAACCAGGTAAACCGTTTGAGTTTTTCAGGTAAAAAATTTAATTTTTGATGATATCTGTTGGAAAATTACTAAATCAACCTTGTCGGCAAACGACTGATTCAAAAAAAACTTTTTCAAAATTTCTGTTAGTTCCACAAAATGGAAAAAAAACTATTTGCATATATATTTTTGTTTTCATTTTTCGTAGACCAATAATAAATTTTTGAAGCATTTGAAGCAGTCAGAGTCAAAGCGGTTTGTCGAAATTATATGTTTAATTTGATACTAATCATTGCCCCAAATAGGAAGTGTAATGAAGTGTGACAAACTAGAGTTCATCCAGAACTTGCATGTATCACTTGAACCCGTTTCCTGAAAAACTAGGAAAAAGGAGCCGTGTTGAAGCAGTTGCGTTTTCCGCCTCTCAATCGATAGGTTGGATGTTTGAGGACCACCCTCATGGGCGGATCTAGGATTTTCTCGAGGGGAAGGGGGGCGGTTTTCAAAAATTTTGTTGACCCTATTTTTAGTTTGACCAAAAAGATTTTCGAGTTTTTCCAAAGCACTAAAAGATCTCGTTTTGGCCATATTTTCTGCGCTGCAGGCAAAAATTTTTAAAAACAAGCTAAAAAAGGGGTTTTTTTAATCACTTATTGGAAAAATTTGACCTAAAAATGCGTTTTTTCGGAGCGCGCTTCACCCTCAAACTTTGTAAATGTTGGCGCCCAAGGCGCCTTTAGAAAAAATTTAGGGTTTGTCATCCAAAAATGGAGATTTCAAAATGGTACAAAGGGGGGACTTTTTGGTTCGGCAGGGGGTCGAATCCCTGAGAAGAGGAAGCGTCCGCCTCCACGCCCCCTTCGCTAAATCCACCCCTACCCGCCATGATCTGTGTTTGCTGCTTGTGGGTGAGGCAACATCACCCAGCCCAAAAAATGAACTTAAGAGTACATGTAAGCAGAGTCTCAACAGAGGTTCTCCGTGAAGACTCGAACGGCTCTTATAATCGGTTGATTCCCTTGTGGATAATTAGTTTCAACCTACTGATGGCGGGTTTTAAGAATTGACGCTTAAAAGCAGGCCTGTCAAAGTCAACGAACTCGAAACCTTTTATGCATTTGAGTTGATAGTTAAAATAGCAACTATTGTGCAAAATGTTGAAAAGATGTATCGATCGTTTTGCACTTAGAAACATAGGCAGTGCAATGACAAGTAGCTTTTTTAAAATTGCAGAGTTTGTTGATGATCATCTAGCTGAAATGATATTTCATTCAAATCATTTTCAGAAGGCAACAAGGATAGCTGGTTGCTGTATACTGATTGAAGTAACAAAAAAAAGAAAACAGAAAATTTGACAAAGAGGCTGAGCTGAGCTTTGCACCACTTGCGATTGAAAAAAAAAGACTATAATGAAAATCAAAATAAAAGAAAATCAACCATTGAAGAAAAAGCTTTCAAAACATGGTATTTGTCCAGTTTATAAAACTGCAAAAAGACCAAGCTATCCGGAACAAACTACGTGCACGATTAGAAAACGTACATGAAGTTTTCGCAGTTCTAGAAAGACGCTGAACTTTAGAAAAATCCGTTCTGCGGAAAATAGGCCGGCAGACAAAAATCCAAAACCAGTCCCAAATAGAAGCAAACTCCCGGGATTTTTGTCTTCTGAAGCATTATTGGTCTTGCAGCAACTTGGATTAAAGCTGAATCTTCAAGAACATTTGGATACGGCAAAAAAGCACAAAAACTTCTAGTACGCAATAAAAACAGGTTCTGGCTGGATTAGATTCGCAAGCTTTTGTCGTCTCAAGCAGGTGTGTTATCTCTACGCCAGATATACCGGATGGTCGATTGAATTGGAATTTATAATAATGCAAGTAAAACACGTGTAAAAACCCGATTGCAGCCTTCTTGCTAGTCGCATTGGTAAATAATTGAAGAAAAAAAAAGATTTTTAGAGGAAGACGATTGAATTAAGTGAGATAATTTACGGATGGGTAGTTTTCATTTGCTACAGTCTTAAATCAAATCCTATCAGCCATTGTCAAAATGTTGACACAAATTGTTCTCCATGTTGGTAGATTTTTTGATTTTTTTAAATATGAAAACTATCCGCACTTATAACAGTAGATAGATAGATAGATATATTAGTAAATAGATAGATAGATAGATAGATAGATAGATAGATAGATAGATAGATAGATAGATAGATAGATAGATAGATAGATAGATAGATAGATAGATAGATAGATAGATAGAGAGATGCATAGATATAACGTTAAAACAAAAAAAAAACGTTCCACGACGAAGGGAAAGTGTTTCCAAATACAATCTTCGACCTTAAAATGGGCGAAAACTCAATAAATTTTGAACGCGAACCCAAAACTTTCTACAGCAAGTCAAGTGACATTAAAACAATTAAAATTCAAACTGTCTAGAAAGTCTGCGAAAAGCATTTTTTGTTATGATGAAATAGTTTAGATAATTTACAAATTGCTTATTTTGGCGCGCTTCGAAGCTATATAATTTGCTCTAATAACTACAATTTTTAGTATATTCGATGTGCTAACTTGTGAGATGCTGCAGTTTTCCCAATCTGAGAGCTGGTTTGAATTAGAAATGGCTCAAATTGCTTTTAGGTTAAAACACTTTTCAGATATAACAACACTTTTAGATAAATTACTTTAGTTAGATATGATATTAGACATTTAGATTTGATACAAAAGGAATGCTTTTGCAATTAATTTTTTTGATCATAAAATGAGCGATTGTGCAAGTATTTTTGAGCCAAAACTAAGTGGTTTTTCAAACATTCAAATTCTATTGGAAAGATTAGCATTTACAACTCTTGCATGTAAATAGAATGCCTAGTAGAATGCTAGTCATGCATTCTAATACAAATTGAGCATTTAATGCGCCTACAAAACTATAAAATAGCGTAATTTGGCGGTTCGAGACAGTTTGCTCTTATAATTGTAATATTAGACTTCTACGGTCTGCTAAATGTAAAATTTTTAGTTGCCTGGCGAGATAAATTTTCCTAAATTTAATCCTTTCCGATAGTTTGCTGAGATGAACAATTTCTTAAAAAATGTAACGAATTTAGTTCTTTTAGCTGTTAATTATCAGTTTTTGCAAAAACACTTGAATAAAATTTTAAAAATCTCAAACAGCCACAGTCTTTCAAAAAATTCCACTCATCACCGTTGTCTTCCTGCCGTTCAATTCAACAAAAATTTTATCCCTGCAACCTTTTCTTCCTTGTTTTTTTTCTGCATCAGATGTATATCACGATGTGATCATTGCTGTTCTCCGATGACGGCACGGCGACAATACGCCGCAGCAACAAATCGCCTCAAGTGACAACTCGTAACATTTTAAAAAATCAATAATTCACGGCAAGCGACTATTCGTAGCAGGCGACAATTAGTAGCGCTAACACATACACCTTTGATCTGATCGAAAGAAAGAAGACGAAATATTTTGAATAGAAGTGAGAAGTAAAAATTGAAAGAAAGGCCTTCAGTTTGTTATAGAATATTAGTGTGTTTGTAGTAGTTCAGCAGCTCTAATAATAGAGATTGGGATTTTTCGTACTTGGTTACGTTGACAGCACTTTCAACGGTGGCAGCACTTTCACTAGTGGTACTTTTTTCGGCGGTTATTAATATCACAGACTATTGGGAAATTGTCCTGATCCCTTGTGCTCACGTTAAAGTGTCGTTTCGGAAGAATCCACATAGTCGAGGGTTCGTCTTCCTGGGAAACTGCATTGCATAAGGCAGTGATACTAATTTCGAAATCAAGCTCTGAATGGAACCAGAGGGACAAACGATTTCAGGATTATGCGTGCTTCTTTATCTTGTCTATGTAAGGGTGCCAATTCCTGCTCCTAACTTTTGCGCCAAATTGCTTGTGCAAAATGAAACAAGCAAATTGTGATAAAGACGCGCTGAACACTTTTTAAAAGTCCTAAATGACACATTTTAAAATTTTTTCATTGTTTGGGAACGTTCAAGTCTCGAACTAAAAAAATTTAGCTGTCTGAAAAACCGAATGAACTGATTTTCACTTGCTTTTTTCATAAACAAAGGGGATTGTTTGCCAATGCTTTGAAAGTTTTAGCGGCATGTCAAATAAAATTTGAACCAACGTCTCAAAGTTTTAGTCGGCTGCGAAAATCAGCATTTGGTCATCATCGTCGGAGCCGCAATCGAGAAGAAAAGGAGCCACAATCGAAAGCCGAAATAGACAAGGGAGATTGTTTGCCAGAGCTTTGAAAAATTTAGGGGCATCTCAAACAAAATTTGAACCAACGTCTCCAAGTTTTCGTCGGCTGCGAAAATCAGCATTCGATCTTTATTGTTGGAGCCGCATTAAAGAAGCAAAAACTATCACCCCTAAGGCACAGCATTGTTTTTGATCGAGTGGGGGCGGATTCGGTAGGTCGTCGCCTTAGAACAGTTCTGGTTAAAGATTCTTATTCGAAAATGTTTTCGATTTAATAACTAGTTGAAAAAACTGATTTAGCTCCCCAGAAAATATCATTGAGTTTCAAAAACAAATTTAAAAAAAAGTTTTTTTTTCCTGAGGCCCTCCTTTTCCTCCCACCAGCACGCACGCCCATCAATCATGCTTTTTTAAACGTTTGATTTTTAGTGACTTCCAGATTTTTTAATAATTTTTTCAAAAATAAGTTCTGGCAAGTGTTTGGGTTTTGTACTTACGTTATCACTTCTTCCTCATATACAAAATCATGCTCTTTAGTCAATTTGGATGATTTCATCTGACATGGTGGTAATATCAGCTTTACGGGGTACTTTGCTCGTTTTCCTTCCACCACCTCTGGCGAGCATCAGTTTTATGTTCTAATGAGAAATTTACAAGGTTGATTTTGAAAACCAAATATGTTTGTCGTGGCCTTATCAAACTGCATGTCAGTTATCATGACAATCGGACAATGTGAACAGTAATTTTATTAATAAAAGATTGCAGATAGCAAAGGGAAGGAAAAAAAGCCGACTATTTCTACGCATCTCCAGCTGCATTGTTAGTGAGGTTTTTATGGCGGTTCAGATCGAAATCTTCGCCATCATGGAGAAGTTGCTGTTTGCCGCGCTCACTGATGACAAATGTCAGGGGCATGTTGGAATCAATAAAGGTAACAATAGTGCGATGAAATTTGAGATTCGAATGAAACGAATGAAAAGAAACAAACATTTTTGAAGGCTGTTTATTTCCAATTACCTTTATCGCACATCTTAATTCATCTCAATTTTGTATTCGGTTCATTGCTATTCCGATGGCACGAGCCCTAAAATGATTTAGCTGGGAAATCGTTCACTTGGTCTGTTGATCAAATTTCCAAAAACATATATTTAAAAAATAATCAGCATGTCTTGATTTGATTAACCAGTAGTGGAGTTAAACGAGCTAAGGACTAAAATACACCCACATAAAGTGCTTTTTGATTTTTTGTGTATCTTTTTCATTTTGAGCCAGACATACTCGCCAGTCAAAACATTCTGCGCTGTTTCACAGCAGTCTCTCCCCAAACTAGTTTAGCACCTGGTTATTTTTTAGACTTTGTTTCAGTAATGAGAAGAAGAAACGACGCCATTTTACGCGAAAGCTCCTGCAGCGGAATCAGCGAGAGTTGCTCAGAAAATTTTCCGAAAGGATTAAAATGAGAAATGGGAAAGAGAAAAGAACCAATAAAAATTTTTGAGGTGAAATGAGAAAGCCACCGTGAAACCGCTAGTTGTTGCTATATTTTTATAATGTCAATTTTTTTTAACTTTGCGGTTTCAAATCAAATGGTGGCTCTTTTCAAGTTTTCGTAACTGATTTTTTTTGGAAAATGCATTATTTGAAAGCCTATTTGAAGTGACTTTTCTTGTTATAAACTGCATTAAAACGTGTCAGCTTGAAAATGCGAACAAAGTCCTCTGACATTTCCAGCTGCAAAATGCCATGTGAAAAATTTTTGGACAGGTTTTTGTAATTTTAAGTGGGGAAAAGAAACTGGAAAAGATCCCAATTGGTTTGTTCAAAAATCTTGTGTAATTGCTGTTCTGACTTCTTAAACTATCCCACATGATACTTTCTCTAAACAACTAGTTCAGCGGTTAAGATCGTGTTGTTCTATATCTTTTGACATTATTATCTTTAATAATATGTTTTAAGCAAAAAATATTATCATGATTCGAAGAAATGTACAGAATAATTATGCTCGGATATTTTTATCCAGACCATTTTGATTCTTTAACTAGCCATTTTTGACATTTTCTAAGATCATCTAAGAATTATAAAACGTCCTGAGCTCAATTTTCAAAAAAGTAACTTTTTAATTGATGTTTGAAAATTGCCATTTAGCGAATTTGAGATAATTCAAGCGCAATATATTTCTTGCAACTGAAGCGTAAACGTCAAAATAAATCGTCTCAAATTAAAACGGGGCTCGCGACACAACAATGCGCTACAACAATCAAAATAGGTAATGTTAACTTAATATAGCGTGAGATGTTTGACTTAACATGCTAAAAAGAAGAAAAAATTGAAAGCAAAAATCAAATCTTTCAATTTTTTCTTCGATTCATTCGATCAGTTTTTGACAAATATTTTTTTCATTTGTTTCAAGCGGTTGTCAGAAATTTCAGGTTTTCACCCTGATATGAGCAGTCTATTGTCTTTGCATGCCATTTTGCGTTCGAATTGCCATTAATTTCTCCGAGTTTTTTTTGTCGAACTACTGCATTTTATTAAAACTTTGTTATGTATTAGTTTATTTTACATACCCCACAGAATAAGTTGAAAAACAATAAAAACAAAAACAAACAAAAAGACTATGGTAAAACTTTTTCGGAAAAAAATAAAAAATGGAGAAATTAGGCAAAACAGATTCATCATTCTAAAAAAAATACAAAACAAGCCTAAGTTGTAAAGAACAGCATTGTTTCAACTGATTTTTTTTGTTTGAGTTTCCTAAAAACAAAACTAAATAATTTATTCCTAACGTTTTTGTGAGTGGCTCAAACACTAAATTTTCTCCATTAGGTTTTTTGTGATAACGTTATTACACTCCATTTTGTAAGACAGATTCAATGCTGCAGTTATTCTATACATTTAAAAAAAAATTCAAAAAAAAATTTCGCATTTTTTCGGCATGAATGTTTTCTTCCAATTTTGCGTGCGTCTGTTGGCGCCAAAACGAGTTGTTAAAAAATATGCATTTTATTGTCGCGCTTTCCCCTAGTCAAAGTTAGCCTATTTAAAACGCAAAAACCACTAATAATCATCGGAATTGGTCGGATAATATATTATCCTAGTGCCCTTTCAGTCAAGATTCGAAAATCTTATTTTGAAAATTTTTCCAGTGTTAATAAAAAGTGGTTTAAAGCTTTTGACTTCAGTCTAATTTCGAGCAAGGAGCAAGCGCGTACTTCTTATGAAAAAAAAACAATTTTATTAAATTTTAAAAACCTGATTTTACTCCAATAAAAACTTTTTTGGAAGCTTCACTTAGCTTTTAGTTGACACAAAAATTTGTATCTATAAAAACGTGAACCTGACCTGACACAATGAATCTGATAAAAAAAAGAGAAAAAACGTAGGAAATGATTTTCTGAAATGGTTTTATAATTTTTTTGTTTTGGTTCATTTTTCGTAGTCAGCTGTTGTCAGTTATGCCTAATTCAATAACACTCTTCGCGTTCACATATTTCATTCATTGCAACACGCACAAAAACGAAATGAAAATTTTTTTTTTGTTTTTTTTTGTAAATATAATAAGCTTTCTATTTGTAGCAAATATCCTCACTCATCATTGATAATGATATCCGTTGGTTGATCCTGACCTATCTCGAGATGCTTCGCTCGTTTTTGTATGCATGTATTTGTCCTTAGCGTTTGTTGTAGTTTGCTGTCGTGTTTGTTGCAAAGTGACCAATCAGGTCCTCTTCTAGCTGATTTGTTTACCTTCAGGGCAGAAGTCAGGTTATCAGGTGTTTCTCATCGGAAAAACGGACAATCGTTTTTAGTAGGTTCTAAACTGACAGGAGCACGGAAAAGCAAGTAATTTTGACGCATTGCTTGTTATTTTAACTTGGCATTGGAAAAGCGATCAAATTGTTCTGGTTCATTTGTTTTAAGACACGCCCTTCTTAAGAACGATCCATGTAGGCTAAATGGACACCGAGGTAAGAGATGGTTTTGATTGATGTAATTCGATTGATTTTGACCAAAAATATATTATGTGTAAGTGATAATACATGCTTATCAACGCGCCACACTGAAATGAGAAAGCCCGTAATGTTACTCCGCTTCGTTAATAGTTTTCGTGAAACTTCGGAAACTACAAATAGTTACTTCGTTACTTCTCTCAGCAGACAACAATGTACCAACCACCAAAACACAACATCTTCCAAATAAAAATTGCTATGATAATGGAAAGAAATGATTCATTCGTTCAAGATGAAAAAATTGCAACCTTTTGCTTCTTTTGTTTGCCTTTCTGAATAACGTCCGATGAGTATCTTTATTGCTGGTTGGGAACCTAGTGATATAGATACTACGTTGTCTGCTGTCAGATCTAACATTTCGTATTTTCTTAGTTTTTAAAAAATCAAATATTTTAAGGTTTATCATGGAGTGTCGTCATTAGCAGCAGAAGTCATGGTATAGTGGCAAGATAGTTGGCTTGGTTCGGTCACCGACAGGGTTTGATCTTGAGAGATTTTTGGGGATCTTGAGGGATGTTCATCTTAAGTTTTGGAGAAATGACTTCTCACTTTATACAGAAGTCACTTCTCAATTTTCGATTCAAATTAAGAACACACTTTTCATATATATATAGAAGTTGATTTACTGCTCTTTTAGCGCTCTTTAATTCAGCTGTTGATTATACCTAGTTTTGCTTTCAACCTGTGAAAGTTCAAACCCTGTCGGTGACCAAACCAAGCCAAATTTCTTGCAGGCTGAATATTGTTTATCTTCAATTTTTGTTGTGTAGTTTTTTATAGTGCTGCTAATTGCGCATTGTTCTCCCAAGAGCACAGTGTTGATTTAAAGTATGCGGACAAAATGCAAAACAAAAGAAATTCATTAAAAAAATTTTCTCAAATTTGGTTATTTTTAGGTAGAAAAGGATGAAGACAAGGCTTTCTCAAAAATTTAGCAGTTTTAACCTGCTGCATTTTTTGCGATAATGGGGCCCAAAATTTTATCCTGAAAATGGATCATTTTAGGATTTTTTCAATCAAATCAATGGAAAATTACAACAAAACTACTAAGATAGTCAGTAACTGGCAATTACTGACAAAATTATTTCAAAGTGAGCCTCTTACGCAACCCAAAAAATTTTAAGAAAGTAATAATCGCCAACAATTTGCGTAAAACGAAATTGCGCATAAAAATTGGTATTTTATATAGTAGAAGCAATATGTTTTGTTTATCAAACAAAAACAAAATAATTTATTCATTTTCTTGAGGTTATACCATTCTCAAATTTTATTGGGCTACGTAAGAGTCTCATATTGATATAATTTTGTCAGTAATTGACTTGGTAGTTTTGTCGTAGTTTTTCATTGAGTAAAAAGCCGAAAATTATCCGTTGTCAGGGCATAATTTTGGACCGGAGTTTCGCAATCCAAATTACATTTTTGAACTCTGCTAAAACTCTGAGCAAGTTTTGTTCTTGTCATTTCCCACCTAAAGTTAACCCAATTTGAGAAACACGCGTTTTAAATTTGAAGTCTTCGACGTTTTGTCCGCATAATTTAAATCAGCACTGAAAATCTATGTGCAATCTTTGACTTCATATTGAATGAGCCAGTTATATTAGTTTTATGCTTATTACGAGATGCTTCGGCGAATCAAGTGTGAACATTTCAGGTGATTGTTAGTTATTGTGTCCGTTGGAGGGATTTTTTTGTTATTCACTGGAGTCCTGGATCAGCTGTCGGTTGTCAAATACCAATTGGGTAAACTGCGGAATTTGAAACGAAACGCGTCAACTGTTAAATTCAATTCTTCGAAACCAACAGTTCAATACTAACTCAACGAAATTGCAAAAAAGGTTATCCATGAAAGAATAATTTCACGCGTTCATAATTTCTCGAAGTTTTAAGTTGGCGGACGAAATCGTTGACGATACGTTGTATAGTTGCGGGACATAGAATTTGCAACTTTAATTTTCCATGCGCTTAATTGAACGTTTTTTTTTTTCACGTTTGTGCCGGTTGGTATTTTAGCACCAAAAAATCCTGTAAACATCAGAAGCAGTTTGAAATTTGGACTCGAAAGTGTTCGTTCGAAAGCAAAAGATCTAAGCTAGGCCGTCATATAAGTTTATTTTGACATTAAAAAAAAGAAACTTAAAACTTTTTGAAACTCTTAGAGAGAAATTGGCCAGAAAGTCCCCAAATTGTTAAGTAATATGCCAAATACTGAGTCTTATTTAATTTCGCAGCTGAGTAGTTTTTTGTAATCTTGCATCTTAGATTCTGAGCTTTCAAACGTACATTCTTAATCCCAGTTTCAAACTGTTTGGGGTTGCTGTGTGGCTCTAATTGGCTCCAATTCACCTCTGGGTTAAATTGAGATCAGAATTTTTAAGTACTGGGGAATTGTGGCTGAGTAATCAAAAATCTGCATTTTTGGGTGCTGAACGAGTTAAGGCTGAATAATCAGAAAACTCCCTGGGACTGGTGGCTGACTCGGATTGGCTCCAATTGACTTCTGGGTTAAAATGTGATCTGAGTGTTTCGGTACTGAGTAGTTGTGGCTGAGTAATCAAAAAACTGGCTGATGTTGTTTGGTGGCACTTATTGGCTCCAATTAACCTTTGGGTTAAATTGTGATCTGATTTTTTGGGCACCGGGGAGTTGTTGCTGAGTAATCAAAAAACTGGCTGAGGTTGTTTGGTGGCGCTTATTGGCTCCAATTGAACTCTGGGTTAAAAAGTGATCTGAGTGTTTTAATACTGGGGAGTTGTGGCTGAGTAATCAAAAAACAGGCTGAGGTTTTTTGATGGCTCTTATTGGCTCCAATTAACCTCTGGGTTAAAATGTGCTCTGAGTGATTTGGTACTGGGGAGTTGTGGCTGAGTAGTCAAAAAACTGGCTGAGATTGTTTGATGGCTCTTATTGGCTCCCATTGACCTCTGAGTTAAAATGTGATCTGAGTGATTGGGTACTTGGGACTTGTTGCTGAGTAATCAAAAAACTGGCTGAGGTTGTTTGGTGGCTCTCATTGGCTCCAATTGACCTCTGGTTTAAAATGTGATCTGAGTGTTTTGGTACTGGCGAGTTGTGGCTGAGTAATCAAAAAACTGCCTGAGGTTATTTGGTGGCTCTTATCGGCTCCAATTGACCTCTGGATTAACATGTGATCTGAGTGTTTGGGTACTTGGGAGTTGTTGCTGAGTAATCAAAAAACTGGCTGAGGTTGTGTGGTGGCTCTCATTGGCTCCAATTGACCTCTGGGTTAAAATGTGATCTGAGTGTTTGGGTACTGGGGAGTTGTGGCTGAGTAACAAAAAAGTTGGCTGAGGATTTTTGGTGGCTTTTATTGGCTCCAATTGACCTCTGGGTTAAAATGTGATCTAAGTGTTTCGGTACTGGGGAGTTGTGGCTGAGTAATCAAAAAAGTGGCTGAGGTTAATTGGTGGCTCTTATTGGCTTCAATTGACCTCTGGGTTAAAATGTGATCTGAGTGTTTGGGTACTTGAGAGTTGTGGCTGAGTAATCAAAAAACTGGCTGAGCTTCTTGTTTGGTGGCTCTCATTGGCTCCAATTGACCTCTGGGTTAAAATGTGGTCTGAGTGTTTTGGTACTGGGGAGTTGTGGCTGAGTAATCAAAAAACTGGCTGAGGTTATTTGGTGGCTCTTATTGGCTCCATTTGACCTCTGGGTTAAAATGTGATCTGAGTGTTTGGGTACTGGGGAGTTGCGGCTGAGTAACAAAAAAATTGGCTGAGGATTTTTGGTGGCTTTTATTGACTCCAATTGACCTCTGGGTTAAAATGTGATCTGAGTGTTTGGGTACTTGGGAGTTGTGGCTGAGTAATTAAACAAATGGCTGAGGTTGTTTGGTGGCTCTAATTGGCTTCAATTGACCTATGGGTTAAAATGTGATCTGAGTGTTTGGGTACTTGGGAGTTGTGGCTGAGTAATCAAAAAAGTGGCTGAGGTTGTTTGGTGGCTCTAATTGGCTTCAATTGACCTATGGGTTAAAATGTGATCTGAGTGTTTGGGTACTTGGGAGTTGTGGCTGAGTAATCAAAAAACTGGCTGAGGTTGTTTGGTGACTCTTATTGGCTCCAGTTAATCTTTGGGTTAAAATGTGATCTGAGTTTTTGGGTACTGGGGAGTTGTGGCTGAGTAACAAAAAAATTGGCTGAGGTTGTTTGGTGGCTTTTATTGGCTCCAATTGACCTCTGGGTTAAAATGTGATCTGAATGTTTGGGTACTTGGGAGTTGTGGCTGAGTAATCAAAAAAGTGGCTGAGGTTGTTTGGTGGCTCTTATTGGCTTCAATTGACCTATGGGTTAAAATGTGATCTGAGTGTTTGGGTACTGGGGAGTTGTGGCTGAGTAATAAAAAAAACTGGCTGAGGTTGTTTGGTGACTCTTATTGGCTCCAGTTAACCTTTGGGTTAAATTGTGATCTGATTTTTTGGGTACTGGGGAGCTGTGGGGAATGATGAAGGATGTGTGTAAAAGACGAGTGTAAAAAAGGATTTGAGCGGAACAAACAGTGCAGTGTAACTTAATAAAAAAGATCAGTAAAAGTATCAACTAGGGGTTTGAAGCCAGATCAATTCAATTTTTTGTCACACACTGATGTGTTTTTAGGACCGACATTAATAGTTACAGAAAAAGGTACTCTTGTTTGTCAGTTTGTTCAACACCAAGATATTGCTCTGGAAAGTAAAATCATTTTTTATCTGGCTTTCTTCATTTTATCGAGACCGATAGAAAAAAAATTTAAACCAAAGAAACTGATGGGAGGTAAAAACACTCTTGAATTGTCACTAATATTTTTTTTTGCATCAACAAGCATCGGATGATTGCAGAAAACAATCGTATTTTTGAATCAGTGAAACCTTTGAATCATTTTTTTTCAAAAAAAACCACCCCAACGATTTCTAGATCCTACAACTCACTTTTAAATTGGTAGAGGGAAACTTGAACTTCTTTGGCCGGAGGATCGTCCAAGTTTGTTACACAACTTTGTGCCTGTCTCGGGTTAACTTGAACTTCTACAAATAATTATCTATGAGGATGATGAGCTGCAAACGAAGCATCAAAAAACCATCACGACGGACCTCAAGAAGGGAAGAAATAGAAAAGCTTCAAACTGACAGGTAAAATTGGAGACAAAAAAAATGTTTTAACGAAGTATCTAGTTGGTCATCCTCACAGGCCGGGGAAGGTGAAAAGAGTATGCAATGCAGCTTCGAAGTATCAAGTGATAGCAGTGAACGAAACATGATAACCCGATCAAAATTTTGTGCAGAAAATATCGAGAGGGCGCAATTGCACTGCTGATTTAGAAAATGGAATTAAACTCTAGGAATCAATTGCAAAAATGAATCAAACAAATTTAGTGTATGTTTGATGAAGAATCAGTCAAGTGAACGATTCAACGTAAGAGACCTGCTCAGTCTGGTTCTCCTATTACGTATTCCACTAGGACTGTTGTCACCCTTCGCCATTCAGATACAAAAATGGAATGAGATACAAAACAGAAGGAATGTAACGGGAACATGAATGAATGAAGATGCTCGGGACAAATCAAAACGTTCGAAATTGCAAGAAACTGTTTCAGTTTCTATTTGACGGAGACTGATTGGCATGTCCTAACAGATGCTTCACTGGAATGTTCAAACGCGGTTGCACGTTTTGCGTGTCAGGCGCTCTTGAAAAAAAAATTGTTTTTCTTGTGGGAAAAAAATGACCAAATATGCAGTTGAGCTTTCCATGATTAGAGCTACAATCAGAGAATTGAAGACATTATAAAGGAAACTTAAAGCAGCACACCACAGTTCTTGGTGTGTTATCTTGAGAAGAGAAGCTACATGACTTTGTAGCCAGTAGAGGTGCAAAAATTCCGGATCTGCAACAACCAATGCCTTGAGATATGTCAAATCAGCATTCATTTCAGCAGATTTAGGTACAAGAGGTCTCACAAAATTGCCAAACTTAAAACTGGCTGGTTTCACGGGCTGACTGGATCAAGAAAGAAAACAAATGGAGGAAGCAACTGAAAAACATAGAACTTGAGAAAACCGAAAACACTTTAAATTAAAGCGAACTTAGTTTGACTGGCATTGTTTAGTAGGTTTTTTGACTTCACTCCACCAATTCCTATTTTTGGCAGTAACACAGACAGACATACTCATGATCTTGAATATAACAATTGAAAACAACGATCAAGAGATCAGCTTTTCAGAGAACAGCTTTTCAGTCAGAGAACAACAACCTACCCATCTTTGTAAATCCATTTTTGATGCCAAAGGGTTGATGAAAGCAAGAAGTAGAATTGTGAAGTCAAAAGACCTAGTTTTTGCTCAAAAGCCTCAAAAGTTTTCTGATTCTAAGTTTTTCAAGCACTACGGAAAATACAAACTAAGCCTGGTATAGTATCAAAAAGTTTTATTGTCGATTGCGTTCGGCCAGAATTAAATGCATCAACGAGCAGCCAACAGAGTTGCAAAAAAAATCATTTTTACGATCAATTGATTTACAGGTATTCCTGGAAAAACTTCACGCCGGGAGATTGACCAAATTAAAGTTAAGTTCAGCTAGCAATTTTTTTCCGGAAGTGAAAACGAGATTGGGTTAGGAAAAAAAGAAAGACCACAAGAAACCAATGCCTTGAGGTGTTCTAAATTACTAAATTAACTATTTTCTCACCCATACAAGCCCGGGAAGGTGAGAAGATCTTCAAAGTCTCGAATGTTTGCTGTAAAAAACAAATGATTACCTGTTCAAGCTTTTTGTAGATATTTCGAAAAGGAGCAATTGCAGGGCTACTATAGAAAATAAAATTCCGGGAAAAACTGAAAATAAAATGAAACAAATAACCTTTGGGTATGTTTAATGAATAATCAGTGAAGTAAAGGACTCTACGTAAGAGACCTGCTCAGTCTGGTTTTCTCATTACTTGATCCTCTTGGAGTGTTGTCATCTTTCACTGTTCGGATACAAAATGGAACGGAGTACAAAACAGAAGGAATGCATGATGATGCACGGGACGAATCAAAATTTTTGAAACTGATTGGCATGTCATTAAAGATGCTTCACTGGAATTTTCATACGCAGTTGCATGTTTTGCGCATCAGGCGGTCTTGGACCAAAAAAATTTGTTGTTGTGAAACCACAAAAGGTACCAAAAAAGCTGTTGAGCTTTCCACGATTAGAGCTACAATCAGTAGGGATAGTTACAAGAATTAAAGAAATTACATTAAAAACTAAAAACAGCACAGCATATTCTTTGCTGTGCTATCTTAAAAAGATAAACTACTTGTCTTTAAAGCCAGTAGAGTTGCAGAAATTCCGGATTCTGCAACAACTAATGACTTGAGGTACGTTGAAAAAGCAATTAATTCAGCAAATTTAGGTAAAATATGTCTTGTATAAACGCCAATAAGTAAAATTGATTGCTTTCAAGGCCGACTTGACCAAGAGAGGAAGCAAATGGAGGAAACAACTGAAAATCATAGATGTAGAGACGTAGAAAACTGTAATAACTTTAGAGTCAAGCCAACTTTGACTGACTGGCATTGTTTAGTTGTTAAGTAGATTCTTAAGACTTCGAAACAAATCATATTTTTGATAGCAATACAGACAGATATACCCATGATTCTGCAAATTCACCCAAAGTCGCAAATCATAGCATCACCGGTTCGGTGGGAAGTAGAACCGAACAACAGCAAATAACAGCTACTGAAATTTTGAAGTAAGGAAAAAAACTCCACTAGATAAAAACAAATATTTTAAGTTTACGAAAAATGAAATCCAAATTTGTCTGATTTATTTCATTCAACAAAAACGTTCAAAAAAACAGGTGTCGATTTATCAAAACTTTTCATTGTGAAAGCTAAGAAATCAATAATGAGAGAAGTTCGTTTGAAAGCGTCACATGCATTGACAATGAAAGCAACGCTAAGCTGCTTTTTTGTGTTGTAATTCTGATCTCATCATTAACGATAATGGGAAATACTTTTTTGGAACGAATAATGGTCTGGAGGAACGACCATTTCAACGATCAGCTAAATTTTAGCCCACTGAAAGCATCACACTCTAGAGTTTTGCTGGATCGGTCAAATACAAGTGCAAACAAAGCTTCGAAGGTAGTTACAAGAATACAAAACTTGATAGATGACACTCTCAAAACGACCATCTGCATATTATTGATCTACCCATTTATGTTTGCATGAAAATTGTTTGCAATATTGTAGTTATCCTGATTAATTTTAGTTTGGTAATTACATTAATTTATCCAGGAATAAACACGATTTCAACTTATTTCTAATTACCCGAATAAAAACAAGTAATTTGACTATGCAAAATCATGATGATTCTTACTGCAATATTATGACGGATATTTTAAAAAAATTCAATTTTATGTGAAATTTTTTTCTCAATTTTTCTGATTTTTTTTTGCTGCATTGAAACCATTGAGTTGTAACTTTGACTGTGCTGGGTTGTCGTTTTGTTGCACTTGGTCTTAGGAAATTTTGTTGCTGATTGTGATAAAAACAACAACGGACCAGAAGTAAAGCAACAAACAAAACTTTCCGGTTTCTGCAAAAAGATATCAACGAAACTCAGGAAACTCTGCAAACTGAGCAACTGCCAAATGATCTAGGAGAAACAAAAGTAAAAATAAATTTTTCTTGACAAATAATTAGTTGACAGTCTGTGAAAAAAGTCACACAAAGTTTTTTGAATCTTATTCAAAAGGAAAAGAAAATTACAAAAAACATTAACCATTAAGTGAAATTTTTTTAAAATATCCGCCTTGAACAAACAATTACGCCGTATAAAGCATTGAATCTTTTTCCTGTGAAGAAACACAAGGTAAACCTCCGGCTTATTTTCAAAATGTATACGGAAAACTGAACTTTTTTGGTCTGAGGATCATCATATCATCATAGTTTGTCAAAAAATTATGTGCCCGTCTTGAGTCAACTAGAACTTCTTACAAAAAAATTACTAAAAAGATGAACAATTGCAAACGAAGCATCGCGAAATACTCAAGAGAGACCTCGAAAAAAAGGTTAGGAAAAGCTTCAAATTACCAAGAAAAAATGCAGAGCAAAGGTTTTAGTTTTACTAAGTTATCCATTTTCTCATCCACACAAGCCAGGGAAGGCGAAAAGATCTTCAAAAGTATCATCAAATAATTGCTGTAAAAAAATGATTATCCGGTAAGCTTTTTGCAGCCTTTTTGATTAGGAGCAATTGCATAGCTACTATAGAAAATGGATTTAATTTCCAGGACTTAACTGGAAAAAAAAAGAACCATATAACTTCAAAGTATGTTGAATGAAGAATCAGTAAAGTAAAGGATTCTACGTAAGAAATCTGCTCAATCTCGTTCTCTCATTACTTAATTCTCTGGACCTCGGCGCTTCTTATGGACCAAAGAAAGGGATTCTGTTACGCTCCGAAAATTTTGTACTCTACTGCGAGGTGAGAGCAAAGGCCATCAAAAAACTGCAAGCACGGCCGACAAATACAAACAAAGTCTGGTATAGTTTCAAAAGGTATTATTATTATCGATTGCATTTGGCCACAATTAAATGGTTCAACGAGCAACCAACAGAGTTCCGTGAAAATAATCTTTACGGTTAATTGATCTACAAGTTTTCGCCGACAAACTTCAGCGCGCGATTTTCTCCTCCTTTCAAATTTAGTTATATTGGTGGCGAAGGCGCCCATAGAAAAATTCTATGTTAGCCAGCCAAAAATCACGCAGTTTTATACCCAAGGGGGGACCCTTTGGAATATTTTGGCAACCAGAATTGAATGGGGGTTCCGCCCCTTCCCCCGCCACTCTCTCCCTCGGCACATTATTGGAGCGATGACTGCCTACAAGTATAAAAAATTATAGTCGATTACATTAGATTATACTTGAATTTTGAAAGTTTGAAACATCATTGAAAAAACTAAGTTTAAATAATTATAATGTACTGAAAATGGAATTTTATTACTTAAATATTTCTAATATTTCAATACCAATTTAGTGGATTTCAAACAATTATTATAGTACTTCTGAGAAAAAGACCAAAAAATGAAATATAATTGAATATCAACTTTTTTTTATGATTGTGGGCAGAGACAGGTACCACAAAAAAAACAATACCTGCTAAACTGAAAAGCTCTTTTTTAATTTTGGTTTTGCTTTGGTTATTTATAACCCAAACATAACGTTTTGGAGCAGTCTCATGTTCACCTCATGGCCGACAAAACAAGTAGACCGAAAACTTAGTTGCAATTGTTAATCAGTTGGTATGAGTCGATCTGACTTGAGTTAGGTCGAAAAAAAGGCAGCTGATTGAAATATTACAAACTTGAAATTTTAATAATAGAAAGTTGATCATATTGTTGAGATTTGTGGAAGAAATACTTTATTCTTGACTTGACATTTTACAACGGATGTTTCGACGCAAAATAAATAAATGGCCTATAATTGATATTGTGATGAGCTAGGGCTAACGTTGACTCAGTGCCAATTCAAAGTACAAGAATTTGATCAATTCACTTAATTTGGTAAATTTAGTTTATTATTGCTTTTTTTGCGACACAGCTCAATCTCTGTTTAGTTAGCTCATATAGTTTATTTTGATGAATTCATTTAGTATTTCTATCAGTTATTTTCAAGTTGTTCTAAATCAAGACTAAGAGCTCCTTCAATACTTAAGTTCCAACCCTGGTTTTGCTAATTTGCCGAAGCCTGTTTTAGCATCCTAATTGAACCTTGAAAATTTGATTAACAAACTTCAAAAAACCACAGAAAAACCGCGAAAAATGGAAAGACAAGAACAGATCCCGATTGTGTCAGAAGAAATAGAGTGGGAGCCCCAATTCTGCCAGATCTGCTACCGGCCAAGTACATGCCTGGTGACTTGCTTCTTCCCGTGTATTACTTCATTCCAGGTCGGCACGAAGCTCCAGCTTCAAGGCGCCGCAGTTCTATCGGTGATATTATGGCTAATAGCTCTCGCAGCGAATGCAACTGCCGACCAAATAGGAAATATAATTCTGTATTCACTAGGCGGTTTTGCTGTTTTTGCGTTCGGTTTGACAGTTTTCTTCATGAGGAACAAATTGAGGCAGCAAAAGAACATCGAAGGCGGTGTCGCGGGTGACTGTTTGCTGGGGGTGTTCTGCACTACCTGTACTCTGTGCCAGATGTACGACAACCTGAACCCAAAAGTCGAAACCGTTTAATCGTTTCATGACAGAGAATGTTTACTTTGATGCACAGAATAACGAGTTATTCTTATATAACAGTTTAATGATGACGATGAGTTTTTACAGTTAATGTATAGTGTGTAGTTTTAATACTTCAAAATTATTAAAAATTATTTCATTGTTAGTTAATAGAATTCTGTGCCATTGTAAAAATCCAATAAAAATACAAAGTATGAAGTTTTAGCTGTCCCGTTATAGGGTGTTGCCTCTGCTCGCAATTTTTCCAAAATTTCTTCTTTTGTTTCTAATTTGCAGCGCAAAGTTGACAAACAGGTAGTCTTTAAAAACTAAAACTTAAAAATATGGATTTTCTTCCGTAATCTTATTTATTTTCCCAATGAAAATCGTATGTATATTGTCTAACCACTTGAGTAGTATTGTATCATGTGTCTCGGATTCTAAAGGGTGTCCCTCCTAAGGGGGGAGGGTCCTGCATAAAGAAAAACTCGAGGCAAGTAGTCCTTAGTTTTTTGGAGGACCCTCATCTTAGGATTTTGTAAGAGAAAAAAATTTCTCTCACATAGCAGAAGACCCCCTACTTACAATCTCGCTAGGCTTAGCTTAATAACAAAAGTCGATACATAATTCTTTCTAATTCAATTTTTTGGGGTACTAATTACTAATTTTTTGGGGTTAATTAATGAAATCATATTAATTGTAATATTTGTTTCGGGCAAAAGAACCTTCGACCTAATTGAAATGTGTTAGTGAAAGTGGAATTGAAATTAATGGTATATAAAAAAAATTGAAATCAGTCTCCAAAGGCAGTGGCTTTTCTGGGTCAAGTTATAGCAAATGATACTTTTGCCAAATTTTGAGGAAAAAAAAATTAAAATAGGAGTGATTTTGGTGTACTGAGAATATTGATTTCTTAGAATTTGAGGGTTTTCAATCATGCAAAAATTCCAAATTTACAAATCGGAGAGGAACTAGGCTCATTTTTAGAACAACGAAAAAAAACGGTGGTTTATTAGCTTATTTACTACTAAAATCTAGACGAGTCTTAAATAATTTGGCTAAGTATCGTATATCTCTACTAGCCGAACTTTAGCAGCTTGAAGAGGCGATGAAAAAAAAACTGAAATTGTGAAAAACCGAGCTACTCCCTTTACTTTAGAAATAATTCACCAAATAGATACGTCTTAAAACAAATTTATCATGGCAGTTCTAGCCGATGAAAATTTTTTCTAGCTGTTTTTTTTTGTTTATTTTTATTCTAATTGTGTTTTTTTGTTTAGTTGAGACCATATGGCGCTTTAACTGGTATCAATACTTGAACGACTCCAATTTGTTATAATTGCGCGCTGTTTTTCACGTTGCAGCCAGATTAAAACATTGACTTGTCAAGAGTGTCCAAGCTACTGTTAAATGTTGCCCTGGAACTATAACAACAACTTTCTGTGCTGTTTGAGTGGAAAAGTTTTCTGTCTTCTCATTAAGTTGAAAAAATCCAATGAATACTATTGAAAATTTTAGTTAGACAATGTTATGAAGTTATTTTTCGAACACTGGCAGTCTCAAGCTGCTTCAATTTCACTCTACTATCTGCCTACAGACCATCGATATCGCATAAGCTTATATCTCCTCTTGCCAGGATAATAGTTGGAGTTTTGAGACCTACCAGCAAACTTTCTGCAGTCTGTTTGTAGTTCATGCTATTTTTCGGTTCGGGATTTGAATAGCGCCCATTTTTGCGGTTTCTCTTTTTTACTTTTTTACCTACTTATGATTTGCTAACTTGTTTGCTTTCTTAGATATTTACTTCCTTACTCATTCTCCATTTACTCTTTTTTGTTCATCTTCTTCCTCAATTAGCTTGCTACCTAACTTTTATCTTTCACTTTTCATTACTTTTGATTCAACCGCTTTTCAATTTTCGTTTTTTTTTTTCATTTTACTATTTTACTTTATTTTGTTTTGTGTTGTTCAATTTTATTTTTTTCTTCAATGTAATTTATTCTACGTTACAAAACTTAGCTCAAGAAAATCTACTTCAACCTTTTTACTAACTAACCGAATATTTACTCTTTTATTTACGTACTTACATACAATCATTTAACAAGCGTACATACACACACATTTACATACACACAGACTGACAAAACAATTTGCATACATTACTTCACTTGCCTAATTTTCACTTCCTTTTACTTACCTCACCTAATTTCTTCACTTTAGTCTACACCACCTAGTTTTCATTAATTTCGTTCATTTTAACAACTCACATACGCATTTAGTGAGTTTCTTAGTGAAATATTTAATTTTTTACCTCGTTACTTACTTACTTACTTACTTACTTACGCACTTACTGTCCTTTTCACTTACGTACCTCCTTATTTAACTCCTTACTTATTTACCAACTTTCTTACTTTCTTACTTTCTTACTTTTTACTTACCTATTTACTTTCCTACTGACTTACTTACTTACCTTCTCACTCCCATACTTACATACACTTTGTCTTTCATACTTTCATACAATTATTCCCATATTTTTTTTTACTTTACTTTTCTTCTTTTCACTTTAGTTTGGTTTTGTTTACTTTACTTAATTACTTACTCACTTCCTTTTTATGTTGTTTTCTTTGAATAAATTTGCTTACTTCACCTTATTCTTCATAATTTTCGTTTATTCTATCAATTCGCAGACTCTTAATTTAGTCTACATCACCTTCTTAACGATTTTTTTTATTTTTTTTTATATTACATTTTTGTTAGTGTCTTCAATTTACTTTGCTTTAGTCTACCTTATTTTTTTTCTTTCGTTCACTTTACATATTTCCGAGTTTCTTTATAACTTGCTTACCTGTTTGTTTGCTTAGTTGCTACTTACCTACTTAGTTGCTGTTACATACTTCATTACTGACTAACTCAATTACGTACCGACTTACTTACCTCGTTTTTTCGTGACCACTTACTTATTTTCTTACTATCTTACTTTTTACTTACTTATATACTTTTCTTCTGACTTAATTTGTACTCCCATACTTTTGTACACATTATCTTACATAGCTTCGTACAATTATGCCCACATGACTGTTTTTTATGTTAATTTAATTCTATTTTCTGTAGTTTTCTTTTATTTGTTTTAAATTGTTTCACTTTACCTTCATTTTATTTTACCTCTGCTTTAATTTAATTTACTTTTTTGGCTTTCTTTACTTTACCCTAATTGACTCTACTTCTATTTTTTTACTTACTTGCTTATTTACGTACTTACTTACTTACCTATATACATACATTCATAGTTACTTACTTATTTTCTTACTTACTACTCACTTTCCAATTTACTCACTTGTTCACCTCTTTTTTACGTCACTTTCTTTATTTTATTTAGCTTTAATTCGTTTTTTTATTACTTTTGTTTGCTTTACCAACTCACATAATCACTTTTTGTAATGTTTAGTTACTTTTTTGCTTACTTACTGCCTTAGTTACTTACCTACATACTTACTGACTTACTCACTTAGTTACTTACTCCCATATCTTTTCATAAATTTTTTATGATTATGCCCACAGTACTGTTTATATTTTTTTAAACTTTTTTTTCTCTAAATCAGTTTTTTTGTGCTCTAACTTAATTCACTTTACCTTCGCTTTGTTTTACCAGCGTTTTGTCTTAATTTATTTTAGCTGATTTTGCTTTACCATAGTTTACTTTACTTTTAGTTACTTATTTACTTACTTACTTACTTACTTATTTACTAACTTACATACATACATACTTACTTCTTTTTTAATCATTTTCTACTTTAATTACTTACTTACTATTTTTTTACGTTACTTTCTTTACTTTACTTTGCTTTACTTCACTTTTTTATTACGATTTTCGTTTAATTTACCAACTCATATAATCACATTTTTCAAATTGTTAGATACTTTTTTTCATACTTACTTACTTAGATACTTGACTACTCTTTTACTGACTCACTCACTTAGTTACTTTTTGACTCACATACTTACTGACTCACTCACTTAGAATAATTTTTCATTAAAACTTTATAATTATCCCCACATTACTGTTTTAAATGATTTTACTTCTCTTTTCTCTAGTAAAGTTGCTTTGACTTAATTTCTTTGCTTCGACTTAATTTACTTTACCGTTACTTTTTTTTCCACCATTTTTTTAAAATGTTTAAGCTGACTTTATTTTGCTTTATTTTTTTACCTTCTTTCATTTACTTACTTAATTACCAACTTACTGGTTGTCATAGTTACTTACTTAATATTTATTTACTACTTTACTTGCTTACTTACTTAATTTTTAATTATATTCCTATTCACTAACTTTCTTAATTTTTACTAATTTACGTTTTTTTCTAGTTAATTTCTGACTTATCTTATTTACTTTGCCTTAATTAAATCTAATTCAGTATAAAAGTTTTCTGTTTTTAATTAGTTACTTGACCCATTTTTTTTTAACTTCTTTTATTTAGTTCCCTTTAGCATATTTCTAAAATATGTTTTTACCATTCTAATTTTTTTCATTTTTTTAACATGACTTCGCTTTACTTCACTCTACTTTGTCTTATTTTTTTTCCTAATTTTCTTCCATTTTAATTAACTATGTTCAAAAAATTACCTACTTTTTCTAGTTTACTTTTGTTTTTTTTTGCTTTCACCTACTTACTTCACATTGTTTTAATTTAATTTAGTTTAGCTTACTTAACCTACGTAACATTATTTCATTCTAATTTAGTTGATATTACTATAAATTACTCTGAATTACGCACTTACTTAATTTCTCTTTCTTTTTTTCTGTACTTTACTATAATTAAGCTATCTTCTTTTAATTTTTTTTTACACTCACCTACTTTTACTTAAATACCTATTTTACTGTAATTTGAATTATTTTTTTCTACCTATATTGCATGATAGGCTAGAAGAATTTTTGATAGGCTAGATTGCATGAATTCAGATTTTCTAACGCTGCCAGATAGAATTCAAAAAGGGTTTTTTTTGCAGATGGTAAAACTAATGCTTCTTTAAAAACAGTAGCATTTTCAGCCGTTTTTTTGGCGCAAAACCAGAAGATTTTGGTAGCTTTATTGATGAAAAAACCCACAAATTTTTATCTGCTGCTACCTCAAAAAAACTAGAAGAGTTTAAATCAAGACATCCAAATCAATTTGTTTTTGCCAACATACCACCGTTAACATCCAAAGAGTTTTATTCTACATTTACCTTAAAGCAAGCTGCCAAAAGTCGTCTTAGTGTTCTAACTCATTTTAACAACGAAAAACATTTTTCAAAAATCGTTGTATAGTTACAAAAAAAGATAAGATGTGGTGCCTTAAATAACAAAATATGTAAATTTGTTCAAAATTTTAAAAGCTAGAATTGCAAAGCACGTGGAGTAAAAACGCTTTTAACAAACATTTGATCTTGCTTCGAGTCGAACAGTTCGAGTCAAGCAGAAATCAAACGGTTATGTTGATTTCTATTTGTTCAATTAACACTATAAAAACTTTTCTCTTTATTTTCAACAAGAAGCATTGGATTAATTCAAAAAAATTCAGGGGTTAAATCGAATTGGTTAGTGAGTGACTTTAATGCTAAAGATAGCAAGCAAAAAATTTTAAGAAACGTTTTATCAATAATTTTTCCCTTAATAACTTTGCTATTGCTGTACATTACCTCTGATATGTCAAACTACTGAGTTTGAATTAAATCTAATGAAAACTTGAAAGTCTAATAACTAAGCTTTCAAAGTGGTTTCTAAAATGTGGAAATTTATTTGATGTCTCGTTGGTAAATTTTATAGATTAACTACTACAAAACATGTCAGCATGTATCGATTGACAAAAAAAGCGAAAACTTACTTCACTCCAATTTTCCTCAGTTTTTCAAAGTTTAGAAAAAAATTTTCTATGATCATCATATAATGTATGACAATCTTTGGAAGATTTTTTTGTGTCCACAATTTGTTGGTTGGTGGATAATAAACATTTTGGCTGCTTTACTTAAAAGCCGGTGACACTTTTTCCGCCATGTTCGAGCTCTCTTTGTCAAGATTAATGGCCTTATGATTTGTTTGCATATTTACCAATATCGTATGCAGCAATTACTAAAGAGAGGAGGGCAGAAAAGTGTTATCTCTAATACAGGCTACCCAACCAGTCCTAGATCCAGATATCTTACCACCTATCCTTACTTCTGTCAAGCCATCCGTTCATTCGTTAAAACATCTAACTATATAAACATTCAACCAGTCATCTATTCATCAAGCAATACATGCAACTAGCCATCCATTCATTGCATTATCCAACGAGCCATTAATTAATCCATTGATCCTTCCAATCATCCAAACAGAAGCAATATATGTACTCATTGCCCATTCTTTCGGTCGTTCAAGTATCTGCTTGTCCATCCAACAACAAAGCTATCTATTCAATCAGTCATCCATCCAAGTCGAATCAATCTATCCATCCATCTAACTAACCAGTCAGCCATTCATCGATTTATCCATCGAGCAATTTTTTCAACAATAGATTAATCAACCATGCATACAGCAGCAATTTATATACTAAAGGTCCATCCTTTCAGCCGCCCAAACATCTAATCGTCGAACCATCCACAAATCTAGCCATCCAATCAGTCATCCATCTATGAGGCATCAATCAATCCATCCATTTGACTAACCGGCAAGCCATCTATCCAATTTTTCATGTGAAGAGTTCTCAGTCTGATCAACCAACCGTCCATATTACCAGCCTACCAGCCATCTATCCATCAAAGTTGTCTATGAAACCAAGTCAGCCCCACGGCTATCCAATCATCAAGCAATCCATCGGTCTAGCTATCCAACCATACGTCCAGCCATCAGTCATCTTCTCGTCCGTGAAACTATGCATCACTTCAGACGCCTATGATTTCGAACACCGATCCATTCAGCTAATTATTTTGCCCTTCCGCGAAGCATGATTCAACCCTGCCGACCATCCATCCTGTCATTCATCCATCTAAAAATCTAGCCATTTATACTACTGCCTACCCATCTTCTAAATCGGAATGTTATCCATACCTCGAGCAAATCATTTATCTAGTTGTATTGCATCTCTCGTTATAGGCATCTGTTATCCATCCAGTCAATTAGCCAGTTATCCATCTAAACTTACATCTAGTCATATTTGCATCCTGTCGTTTCACCTAGCTTTTTATCCGTCCTGCATTCCAACTATCCAATCAGTAATTTATCAAGCTATCCATTAAAGCATTCATCCATCCTACCATTCATCGAATCAGCGAATCAGCCATTTTTTCAACTGCCTATCCAGCTAGCAAACCATCCATCTAGCTGTACATCATCTAGTCAACGATTGTTGATCTAGCAACTAATCCTTCCAAATCTCCTCTAATTCTACGAAACAATGGCTCCTTGAATAAAAGGAGGGTTGGCTTACTGGTTGTTTAGATAGATGAACAGATTGATGCCATCTTGGGTGGATTAAAGATTGGTTAGATAGCTTTGTGGATGAATGGACTGATGGATGGACGAATAGTTTTTTTGGGTGCCTGCAAAGATGCATGATGAGTACAACATTAATGGATAAAATATTTGCTCGTTGAATCAATGGATAGAGATATAGATAGTTAGATGGATGGATAGATTCATAGCAATAGGATGCATGAAAGAATGGATAGATAGACTTGTGGATAGACGGAAGTATAGATCTTTGGGTGGTTGAAAGGATGGACAAGGAATGAATAGATTGCTGCTGTATGGATGGTTGGACAGATCAATGGATGAATTAATAAATCGTTGATTGACATGTTGATTGAATGGCTGGTTGCATGGAATGCTTGATGGAAAATTGGTTAGTTGAATAGCTAAATACTTGCAAGCTTTTACAAATCGATGAATGGCTTGACAGAAGTAAGGATAGGTTGCTAGATATCTGGATCTAGGACTGGATGACTAACCTTTATAATACACTACTCTAGGATGCTTTCCTCTCCTGAAAAACTGCTGCTTAGGGTATAGCTAAAAGTGCAAAAACATCCATTGGCCATTAGTTTTGATGAAGGTAGCTCAAGCATGGCGAAATAAAGGTCACACGCAAGGAAAAAAAGCAGCAAAAGATCATTACCTAACAATCAAAAAATTCTAGGCACAACAAAACAAATTATTAGGATATTAATTGGTTCTTTAATATCAAAGTTCAGGACAATAATCAAATGCTTGCAGTAATTTAATCAGACAGAATTGGAACTTTCAGTCTGAGTTTTTGGGGAAAATTTTGGTGTCTTTACTTGAAGAAGTAACAAATTAATTTTTATTTAAATATATGTTTCATCACTGAGCTATCAAATAAAAATCCAGACTTTAGAAACCACTTTCAAAACTTATTTATTAGGTTTTAAAATTCTTATTGGATTTTAAAATCTTAGCCTTGAATTGGTTTTTAAAACCAATGCCTTTTTGCCGAAAATAGAGTGACTATCTCTTTTCATTGCCTTGATTGATTAATTTGAAACAAACATAATCAATTGTAACCTTAACCACGTACCAACTCAAGTTATTTGATTTACTTGAAGAAATATCAATTGTTTTAAATTAGCATTTTTACTTCAAGTGCTTAGCATTTTCTCGAACGAAGTTACTTATTCTATTATTTAAGGCAGTGATTCTCATTATTTTTGTAAAAAAGTAGTTTTTGATGAAAATTGTCTAATGTTGTAAAATTGATTTAGAACCCTACGACGACTTTGTTTTGAGCAAATTTGTTTGCTGAAGAAAACTACTGTTGAAAAATTTTCGGAACATTTTTTATAGAACTTTGCTTTGCTTTGTTTTTTTTTCTTTTATGACAACAAGCTATTGGCTGCTTGCTGTAAAATAAATGATGGGTACAATTCGAATTTTATCTGGAACTTTTCAAAATTTTTTGCTAATGCTTGTATTCTGCCCAGAATAAAATGGTGTCCGCGTTTCGATTTACAGTCCTCCAGCTATTTAAAAATTTGTGAGTGTTGTTTTTCGTAGTAAAACTACCCATTTAGTGAGCGTTTGTTTGTTTTTCAAGAAGTAGCAGCGGTAAGTGATTTGTTTGTTGATTTTTCTCAAATCATAGCTTGCAACAATTTAGCAGTTCTGCACCATAATAAAAAAAAGCTAAAAGGACTAATGTTTTTAAAGGGGCGTTAGTTGTAAAATCTGCAAAAAAAAATCTGCTTTGATATGAGTCTGGCAGCATTAGAAAAATTGAATTGATGCATTTTAGCTTAACAAAAAAACTCATATATTTTGCAGGAAAAAATATTGGACATGTCAAATTTTATGGAATGCATGTTATCACTAATTTAGTTAAACCTTTTTAATGAAAAGCTATTGCGTAGGTTTTATTGTTTGGATTTTTTTGCTTTGTTTTAAAATCAAATCACCTGAACAAAAGTAACGCTTGCTCAGATTTAGGTTTAAATAAATTGACTATAGCAGCCGGAGATGTTTCTGAACTGTTAAGCGATGTGAAACGCTGTGATAGAAATGGCACGCTAAATTCAACAGCCAATCTTCACTTTTTTTGCGGGACTTTATATGAAACATGGATAGCTCATGAACACACACCAGCAACTATAGCACTACTAATTGGATTAAAATCAGACCGACTATAAAATTGAATTATTGAAGGCTACCCGTATAACCGAAAGGCTATGTTTACGTTTGGTGGGTCTTTAAATGAACTGATTTTGTTAGGCTAGAAGAATTTTTGTTTCACTAGATTGCATGAGTTCAGATTTTCTAACGCTGCCAGATAGAATTCAAAATTGGCTTTTTTTGCAGATGGTAAAACTAATGCTTCTTTAAAAACAGTGAAAACTTTTTTGGTGCAAAACCAGAAGATTTGGGTAGCTTTATTGATGGAAAAACCCACAAATTTTTATCTGCTGCTACCTCAAAAAAACTAGAAGAGTTTAAATCAAGACACCCAAATCAATTTACTTTAGCCAACATACCACCGTTATCATCAAAAGAGTTTTATTCTACATTTATCTTGCAGCAAGCTGCCAAAAGTCGTTTTAGTGTTCTAACTCATTTTAAGAACGAAAAATATTTTTCAAAAATCGTTATATAGTTACAAAAAAAGATAAGATGTGGTGCCTTAAATAACAAAATATGTAAATTTGTTCAAAATTTTAAAAGCTAGAATTGCAAAGCACGTGGAGTAAAAACGCTTTTAACAAACATTTTATCTTGCTTCGAGTCGAATAGTTCGAGTCAAGCAGAAATCAAACAGTTATGTCAATTTCTAGTTGTTAAATTAACACTATAAAAACTTTTCTCTTTATTTTCAACAAGAAGCATTGGAATAATTAAAAAGATTTCAGGGGTTAAATCGATTTGGTTAGTGAGTGACTTTACTGCTAAAGATAGCAAGCAAAAAATTTAAAGAAACGTTTTATCAATAATTTTTCCCTTAATAACTTTGCTATTGCTGTACATTACCTCTGATATGTCAAACTACTGAGTTGGAATTAAATCTAATGAAAACTTGACAGTCTAATAACTAAGCTTTCAAAGTGGTTTCGAAAGTCTAGAAATTTATTTGATGTCTCGTTGGTAAGTTTTATAGATTAACTACTACAAAACATGTCAGCATGTATCGATTGACAAAAAAAAGCGAAAACTTACTTCACTCCAATTTTCCTCAGTTTTTCAAAGTTTAGAAAAAAATTTTCTATGATCATCATATAATGTATGACAATTTTTCGAAGACTTTTTTGTGTCCACAATTTGTTGGTTGGTGGAAAAAAAAACATTTTGGCTGCTTTACTTAAAAGCCGGTGACACTTTTTCCGCCATGTTCGAGCTATCTTTGTCAAGATTAATGGCCCTACGATTTTTTTGCATATTTACCAATATCGCATGCAGCAATTACTAAAGAGAGGAGGGCAGAAAAGTGTGGTCTCTAATACAGTTTACCCAACCAGTCCTAGATCCAGATATCTTACCACCTATCCTTACTTCTGTTAAAACATCTAACTATATAACCATTCAACCAGTCATCTATTCATCAAACAATACATGCAGCTAGCCATCCATTCATTGCATTATCCAACGAGCCATTAATTAATCCATTGATCCTTCTAATCATCCAAACAGAAGCAATCTATGTACTCCTTGCCCGTTCTTTCGGTCGTTCAAGCATCTGCTTGTCCATCCAACAACAAAGCTATCTATTCAATCAGTCATCCATCCAAGTCAAATCAATCTATCCATCCATCTAACTAACTAGTCAGCCATTCATCAATTTATCCATCGAGCTATTTTTTCATCCATAGATTAATCCAACCATGCATACAGCAGCAATTTATATACTAAATGTCCATCCTTTCAGCCGCCCAAACATCTAATCGTCGAACCATCCACAAATCTAGCCATCCAATCAGTCATCCATCTATGAGGCATCAATCAATCCATCCATTTGACTAACCGGCAATCCATCTATACAATTTTTCATGGGAAGAGTTCTCAGTCTGATCAAACAACCGTCCATATTACCAGCCTACCAGCCATCTATCCATCAAAGTTGTCTATGAAACCAAGTCAGCCCCACGGCTATCCAATCACCAAGCAATCCATCGGTCTAGCTATCCAACCATACGTCCAGCCATCAGTCATCTTCTCGTCCGTGAAACTATGCATCACTTCAGACACCTATGATTTCGAACACCGATCCATTCAGCTAATTATTTTGCCATTCCGCGAAGCATGATTCAACCCTGCCGACCATCCATCCTGTCATTCATCCATCTAAAAATCTAGCCATTTATACTACTGCCTACCCATATTCTCAATCGGAATGTTATCCATACCTCGAGCAAATCTTTTATCTAGTTGTATTGCATCTCTCGTTATAGGCATCTGTTATCCATCCAGTCAATTAGCCAGTTATCCATCTAAACTTACATCTAGTCATATTTGCATCCTGTCGTTTCACCTAGCTTTTTATCCGTCCTGCATTCCAACTATCCAATCAGTAATTTATCAAGCTATCCATTAAAGCATTCATCCATCCTACCATTCATCGAATCAGCGAATCAGCCATTTTTTCAACTGCCTATCCAGCCAGCAAACCATCCATCTAGCTGTACATCATCTAGTCAACGATTGTTGATCTAGCAACTAATCCGTCCAAACCTCCTCTTATTCATTCTTCTATCAATCCATAAGTCCTGCGATCCATTCATGCATCCAACTAGCGATGCACTTATTTATCTAGCCAATTTTCCATCAATCAAGCCATCTATCCATCAGAAGGCCACCATTCATCAAAAAACCGTAGATCCATAAGCCATTCTTCAACCATCTGTCGTCAATGCGTATTTGTAGCCATTATCCATTTAACCAGCCAGCCATCCATCAGTCCGATCGAACCTGCCATCCGGTTATCCAGCCATCTGTCCTTCCCTTCAGCCATCCATTCATCCAATCAGCTTTCGATCCAAGCAGTCATTCATAAATCCGTCCATTCATACAGCCATCGAAACTGTGGTAGATCTAGCTATCCGTCGTTTGATAGATGTAGCCATCCGTTGGTAGATCTAGCTATCGGATCTAGCTATCTTTCCAAATAATCCACCTTTTAAACTTTCAGGTTTTTTAATTTTGAAGATAAAGGTGTCACTACACACAGATGTAGCAAAATACAAACAAAACTGGCTTAATTTTTGATATTTTAGACAATCTATCATTACGACCGTACAATGGATTCAGGTAATTACAGGGTTTGAATTAATTTTTGTAACTATAAATAATAACTCTTTCAACAGCTAATTGATCAAGGGGGTTGTGCATTTAGAAATTCGAGTAAAAATGCGTATCGAATTGTATATAGGAAAATTTGTCAAAAAATCAATGTAAGTATCTACGTGAGGTAGTAAATGAGTAAGCAGGTGAAAAACTAGAAATTAGTATATAATTTAAAGTGAAGTTGTGTTAAGTTAAGTAAAAAAAAGTAGGCCAACTTAAACTAGTTTTAGGTGAGTAAGTAAGAGTAGTTAAGTGTGAAAAATTGCAAAAGGAAAAAGCTTGAGAAAAAAAATGTACAGAAGTGAAAAAAGCAAAAGTAAGTATTAAAATGAAAGGAAATCAAAAAAATCTCAAGTAAACTAGATGAAGTAGTAATAAGCATGTTAAACAAACTGAACTAAATTAGAGTGAAACAAAGTGAAGTAAGTTATAACCAAGTTGTAGTAAAACACAATTAAAGTAAGTAAGAAAAAAAGCGAAGTAAGTAACTTTTTTTGTGAGTGTAGCTATATAAAGTTTAAAAAAAGTTAAGTAAAGTAAAGTAAGATACAGTAAAAGAGATTGAAGTGGAGCAAATTAAAGTAGAGAAATTAAACTTAAGTTAGATGTGTAAAAAAATAAAACTAAAATAGAGTAGTAAGCTGAAGTGAAGTAGAGAAGAGAAGCTCAGTGAAAAAACAATAAATAACTTAAAAAAATAAAGAAAATAGCCTAAACTAAAATAGACTTAGTTGAAGTGAAGTAAGACGGGTAACTAAGTAATTAGGTGAACAATTAAAATAAATAAGTAAATATCTAAGTAAACGAAGATACATTTAGGTAAGGTAAAGTAAAGTAAGCTTAAGTAAAAGGCTGGTAAAATGAATTAAAGGTGAAGTAAATTCAACTGAAGCCTAGAAAACTAAATTAAAGGAAAAAGAAGTAAAACAGTAAGCAAGTATTTAGTAAATAAGTAGGTAAGTAAGCTAGTAAGTAAGTAGACGAAGATAAACCAAAGAAAATTGAAATAGAGGAAGCTAAAAAAATTAAGATAGAGTGCTGGTAAAAAAGGTTGAAGATAAAGTAAATAAAAATTATAGCAAAATAATTAAACTTAGGAAAAAATAAGTAAAATGAAACAAAAACAAAATTGTGGATATAATTATGTGAAGGTATTTAGAAAATGTATGGGAATTAATAAGTAATTTAGAAGGAAACGAACTAAGAAAAAAATGGGATAGGATGAAAGAAGTTAGTAAGGAGGTAAGTAGGTAGGTACATAAGCGAGTAAGTCAGTACGCAAGTAACTAAGTAACTAAGTAAGTAGTTAAGTAAATAAGCAACTATGAATTTCAAAAATTTATTATGTAAGTTGTTAAAATAAATGAAAGAAAAAAATTGAAGTAAAACAAAGTGAAGAAGAGAAAGTAACGTAAAAACTTAGTGAGTAAATAATTCAGTAAAGTAATTAGTGAATAGTAAGTAAGTAACTAAGAAGGTAATTAAGTATGTATGCAAGTAAGTGGGTAAGTAAGTAAGTAAGTAAGTAATTAAGTGAGTAAGTAAGTAAGTATTTAAGTAAGTTAATAAGTAAGTAAGTAAGTAAGTAATTAGAAATAAACTAACAAAGTATGCTCAAAATAAATTAATTCAAAATTAAACGATGGTAAAATAAAGAGAAAATGAATTGAATAAAATTGAAGCAAAGAAAACTAAACTACAGAAAAAAGAAATAAAGTAAAATAAAACGGTCATGTGGGATGAATTCTATTAGGCTATGTAAGATATCGTGTATGTAAATATGTGAGTACAAACTAAGTCAGTAAAAAAGTATAAAAGTAAGTAAAAATTAAGATAGTAAGAAAGTAATTAAGTGGGTAAAAAACAAGCAGGTAAGTAAGTCGGTACGTAATTGAGTAAGTCAGTAATTAAGTAGTTAAGTAAATAAGTAACCAAGTAAATAAATAAGTTAAAAAAATAAGGGAAACTCAGTCAGAGAAGTAAAGTCAACGAAAGAAATAAAATATAAGGTGAAGTAAAGCAAAGTTAAATAAAGACAATAACAAAAATGTAATAAAAAAAATCAAAAAAATTAATCTAAAATTGAGTTTTGGAATAAGAAATGAGTAAATTAAATGAAAAAAGGAAATAATCTGAAATTGAGTCTTGGAATGAGAAATCAGTAAATTAAATGAAAGAAGGAAATGTAAGCAACTAGTAAAGTACTGTATGCATGTTGATTCGTCTGTCTTTTTATATGCAGGTATGTGTGTATGTTTATATGTAGGTGAATTGTATATAACTAAGTCCGTAAGTAAAGGAGTAAGTCAGCAAATTAGATATTAAATAAATATGAAAGTAGGCATAATTAATTTGAGTAATGAAGAGAAATATAGAGTAAGTTGAAAAAATCAAAGCAGAATTAACCAAAGTAAATTAAGGTACAGCAAGAAAGTAGTCAAGTAAATTTAAAAAAATTGAAAATAAGTTAAATCACAGATTTTGAATGGGATACAGAAAACTAATTGAGGAACTTGGTGAACAAAAAGACTAACTGAAGAGTAAGTAAGAAAATAAAAAGTAAGTAAACTGTCAAGTTAGTATAGTTATTATTTTAAATAATATGTAGGCAAACAATCAAGTCAGCAAGTATTCATTGAACTATCAACGCTATCCAAATCATGAAATTGTTAAGTGAACGAAAGAAAAAAAGTAAGGTAGACTAAAGCAAAGTAAATTAAAGACACTAACAAAAATGTAATATAAAAAAAGTAAAAAAAATCGTTAAGAAGGTGATGTAGACTATAATGAGTCTGTGAATTGATAAAATAAACAAAAATTATGAAGAATAAGGTGAAGTTAAGCAAAGTAATTTAAAGAAAGTTACGTAAAAAGTAAGTGAGTATAAAAAGGTAAAGTAAAGAAAACCAAACTAAAATGAAAACAAGTAAGGTAAAATAAAAAATTAATATGGGATTAATTGTATGAAAGTATGAAAGACAAAATGTATGTGAATATGGGAGTAGGATGGTGAGTAAGTGGGTAAGTAAATCAGTAGGAAAGTAAATAGGTAAGTAAAGTAAGACAGTAAGAAAGCAAGTAAGTAGGTTAATGCGTAGGGAGGTGAATGAATAGTGAAAAAGTCAGTAAGTGCGTAAGAAAGTAAGTAAGTAAGTAAGTAAGTAAGTAAGTAGGTAAGTAAGTAAGTAATTAAATAGGTAACTAAGAAACTCACTAAGTGCGTATGTGAGTTGTTAAAATAAACGAAAATAATGAAAACTAGGTGGCGTAGATTAAAATTCATTCATGTCAGGAAAATCATTGAATTTTTAAAAAGCAAGTGAAAATTAGGCAAGTAAAATAACGTATATATGTTGTTTTGTTTGTCTGTTTGTGTGTAGGTATGGGTGTATGTGCGCATGTTAAATGATTGTTTGTAAATATGTAAGTCAAGGAGTAAAATAGTCAGTTAGTTAGCAACTAGGTTGAAGTAGGTTTTCTTGAGTTAAGTAATGTAAAGTAAAGTAAAGTAAATTGAGTATAAAATTAAAATTGAGCAATACAAAATAAAATTTAAAAAAGCAGTAAAGTAAAACAGCAAAGTGAAACGAGGTTGAATCAAAAGTAATAAAAAACGAAAGATAAAAATTAGGTTATACGCTGATTGAGGAAGTAGGTAACAAAAAAGAGTAAGTGGAGAATAAGTAAGGAAGTGAATATGTAAGTAAGCAAACAAGTTAGTAAATGATACGTACGTAATTGTTAGGCTTAGCAAGATACTAAGTCGGGGGTCTTCTGATTTTTGGGAGGAAAATTTCTGTCGTTTACAAAATCCTAGGTTGAGGGTCCTCCAAAAAATTAAGGACCCCTTTCCTAGAATTTTGCTTTACGTGAGGACCCCCCTCTACCCCTCTTATGATCCGGGACACAATACAATACTACTCACTTGGCCACTGATGAATACAAAAGTGGGAAGGAGTTTGGTCCTCGGAAGTATTTTAGCCTTTTATAGTTTTTACTTTGTTTCCATAAACTTCAGGTAGTACAAATTATATAGTCTTGAGTGAAACATCATAACAAGACTGCTTTTATTAGGGTGACGCCTTGAATGTTCCATTTGGGCTTTTATGTCTATGAAGTAGTGTTTGACTTTAAAACGTGGCATAGAGTTTCGAAAAAAATTAAACTAATTAAGCAAAGTTAATTGTTTTTTGAAATTCATCACCTCAAACTTTAATGTTCTACTTTTTTAACGAAAGTAACAAAATATTTTTGTCCCCTTTTCAACTAGCCATTTTTCCCAGTTTTTTTTGTTATCATTGAAAAGTATTGATGTCCTGTGAGCCTAAACTTGAAAAGATAGTTTACCTGTGATCTTTTTTCGTAAAGTTATGGGGGTTTAAAGATAGCCATTTTGGCCAATTTGAGTCAATTAACACGCAATATGTTTTGCGCTATTATCGCATAAGCTGAGTTTTATTCCGTCTGAGAAATTGTTCTAATTTGATTGAAAGAAGCTTATTTGCCAAAAATGACTTAGTTCTAGGAGCAAAATGGCGTTAAAAAAAACCTCCCTTTTATTTTTTTACGTTTATTTTTCTCATATTTTTACTGCTCCATACACCCTAAAAAGGCAATCGGAACAATAAGGGCTTCAGTTTGATACAATCAGTCTTGTTTAAAATTCAAAGTGATAGATTTAGTAGATAGTAGCATAATAATTAAACAACTAGCATGCCTCAATTTTTTTTGGAATAATTTTCGAGCCAGATGAAACTGTCGCTAAATTGTTTATAACACGAAAAATATCACCCTTTAGTTGCGCCAGATTAGCCACACAAGCCTTTTTCAGGAAATATTTTTTGATTAATTGCAATTCATCGAATTGCCGGAAAAATATATTTATAATTAACAATTGCTGTGCACGCACGCAACCCAAAAAAAATGTAACACTTGATGCAAAAATTAACCAGCTCACAAAATACAGTCGCTATTATTAGATACAATTGTGTGTTTTGAAGTAAATTAAAGTGAGTTGAAAAATGTGAATTCGAGTTTTTCAAAAACTCTATTGCAAAAAAAAGTATACAAAAATATACATGAAACTTCCATCTTTCCAAAGTAATGCCTCACATTTATTGACAATATTTAAAAGTTTTTTACTTACCACAGCCAATTTTCAGTCAAATTATAAAATTCTCGGCAGTGGTATTCAATTTCATTGCTAATAATCAAAAAATTTGACTGAAATTTGGCTGTGGTAAATTAAAAATTTTGAATAGTGTCACTTGAATTCACATGAATTGCCTGTCATTTAACATAGTTTTGTCTAGAGAAAACATCAACATTTTTCATTATGAAATAAAATTGTACTGAAACCTTCAAAAATAAAATTTAAATTTAAATATAGCAAACGTTTCAATACAAGCCTGTTCCATTATGAAAAATGCTGATTTTTTTTTCTTGATAGAAACGGCTTTTATTGACAGACAATTCATATCCTGCAATATAAAATAAACAAGACTGCTCGTATCAGGGCAAAACAGTTAATGTTCCGACTGTCTTTTAAGGCTTATGGAGCAATAACTTTGAAAAAATTAAATAAAATAAAACAAAATGAAAAAAAAAATTTCTGAAATTTGAAACTGTTTATGAAAAGCATCCCTCCACCCGCCATATAAAGTACAAAATGATAGATTTCGCTCCTTATAACAAATCAAATCGGCAAATAAGCTTCTTTCAACCAATTTGTAACGATTTCTAAGACGAATTATATCTCCGCTTACGCATAAATAGCGCGAAAAATATTGCGCGTTAATTGTCCCAAATTGGCCAAAATGGCAATCTTTAAACCCCCATAAGTTTACAAAAAATGATCACAGGTGAGTTTTCTTTCCAAATCTGAGCTCAGATCAAGAATACTTCTCGAATGAAAAAAAAACTTCCGACAAAAATGGCTGGTTGAAAAGTCGAAATTTGTCTAAAGAAAAAAAACCCACCCCGAGTACAAATATTCCGTTTCTTTCGTATGCAAAGTCGGAAAAAAATGCTTATAGTTGGGAATTTTGATAGGTAGATCTTTTTTGGATATCCGCAAAAAATTTTATAATGATTTTTAAATCACTGTGAATAAATTTTATATCAGCTTTATTTTTAATAGTTATCTTTATAGTTCAAGCTGTTTAATTTTTGTAGAAAGAAAATGCAATAGTGCATTTTAATCACTGAAAAAAAAAGTTTGTTATCATTCATTGCTTATTGTTCCGACTTTTGATACGAAAGTAACGGAATATTTGTGCTCGGGTGGGTTTTTTTTTTCTTCAGACAAATTTCGACTTTTTAACTAGCCATTTTTGACGGAATTTTTCTATATCATTCGAAAGGTATTGTTGTCTTGAGCTCAAATTTGAAAAGATATTTCACCTGTGATCAATTTTCGTAAAGTTATGGGGGTTTAGAGGTTGTCATTTTGGACAATTTGGGACACTTAACGAGCGATATGTATTTCGCACTATTAACGTGTGAGCGGAAAATTAATCCGTCTTAAAATCGTTCCAAATTGGTTGAAGAAGCTTATTTGCCATAATTGATTTGTTACACGGAGCGAAATTTATCTTTTTATTTTTTGTATGGTGTGTGGGTAGATGATTTTCACAAAAAAAATCAAATTTTGGAAAAAAAATATTTCATTTAATTTTTTCTTACAATTAATTTTTTAATGTTATTACTGCTCCATAAAACCTTAAAAGGCAGTCGGAACATTCAGGGCTTCGCCCTGATACGAGTAGTCTTGTCATTTTTTTGTTTTATAATATCCTGATTATTACAATTATTTCAGTCAATTAAGACTAACTCCAGGACTATGGAGACCGAAAAACGATATTTCTCGACATTGAATGCGCCTATAAAAACAAGGATCATTTAAAAGACATCAATTTTAAGCGAGATTCTTTCTATATAGCGACATCTTTTTCAGAATTATAACTTCAAAAGGTTGACACAATAAATGACTAACGCTTATTTGTCTGTAAAAAATCCTTATAATATAAAATCTACGCCAGAGGAAATCTGAACATTTATTTCAAAAGACAGGCAGGTGTTATGTAAAAGGTATCTCATAGGATTTATTAGAGATCAAAGAAATGATATCTTGCCGCGTCTATCACGAAAATTTCAGACTTTACCATATAGAATCTTATCACTCCCATTGAGCAAAATTGCTCTTTGATCTGACTGCAATGTTTGCGGTAACCGTAATTACATATTTGATGAGCTTCCAAATGATAAATGATTCATTATGATAACAGAAAGGTCAGAGGAACCCGTTATCAAGTTTGAATTAAACCCTATCAATTCAAATTCCAATCCAATTTTATATAATTCAGTTCAAAAGTTTGCCTTGCCCAAATTGCCGTCAAATTGTCCAAATCGCAAGTTGATCACAATCCAATTTTGAGAATAATAAAAAAATCGTTCTAGTCAATTTTAAACTCATTTAGTCGGGAAAAAGTACAAAATGGGTTCTTGGAAGAGCGATTTCTTTAAGTGTCGCGGGTTGACTTGTGTTCTAACGGCCTTCTGCCCTTGCGTGAGCTCGTTCATGATTGGTCAGAAAATGAAACTGATGATACTGGCAATCGCATCCGTGATTCTGTGGCTCGGGGTTTTGGCATTCAACTCTTCCGGCGCTGGATACCGTGCAAGTTATCGCCAAAAAACCAGCGGTGGGTCAACTGTCTATGTTAATGCCGGTTGGAGTGTAGGTTCAATATTCTTCCTCGGGTTTGTGATTGTTGTGTTCATAATGCGAAACAAATTGCGAAAAGAAGATGGTATTGAGGGGAATTTTCTAACTGACGGTGCATTAAGCTGTTGTTGCACTTCTTGCACGCTGTGTCAAATGTATGACCACATGGAGTTGGATGTCGAAAATGACTGCATAAATCGATCTGGCTAGAATTGATGAAATACGCAAAGACAACAACAAATCAAGCAAACGAAAAAATGCGAACGAAACATCTGAATTTATCATAATTGTGTTGCAGCTTTTATCTAACAGTTATTCAAGAAGTTAATTAATAAAATTTTATACTATAATAATTAACAAGCTAAGGGTGGCTTTTAAAGTGTAATATAAGAAGACATGCTCAAATAGACGAGTAGCCCAGATTGATCCATGTGCTCTTTAAGGTATCTAAATTATCTTTTGCAAACCCTTCTTGACAAAAACGCTTATCATACAATTTCACTGTGAAAAATTGGTTTATCATAAAATTTCATAAAACTTCATAGAATACAAAAGTTTTATGCAGAGCATGAGAAGCATTTTTTTGATACAATAAAACTTTATAATCAGCATTTTGTAGATCTCTGGAATTAAATTACAAAACTTTTGCCATAGCTTTTAACAAAAACTTACTTGAAATCAACATAACAATTTTATTGTTCCAACCACTGAAAATGGGTAGGAACTTTGTATTCGGAAGCGTTTTTTAGTTTTTTTCCCTTTTTTTGTTTTCCACAAATATTCATCGCAATGGGTCGAGTTTTTTTTGTCTACTACAAATATTTATCGGAACTGGTTGAGTGATATATCTTATTAAAGTCCTTTCTGTCGTGAGTCGAACGATAATGAAACATATTTGAAAAATTTGATAAGATTCTCTCAATGTCGAGAAAAGCCCGTTTGTATTTTTTATGTTAGCCTAATTTCCAGTGAATAAAGCGAGCGCGCAGGCTTTTTTATGCTTATTTTCAGCCATTTACAGCAGTTTATTTGTGCCTAGTTTTAGTTTTACTTGAGTTGAAATAGTCTTTGCATTTTTAACGCCATTTTGGAATCAAAAACTTCAAAACATTTTTTAAAAAATATGCAAAAAAAAATGTTTTTTTTTTTGTTCTCTTTTATTGGTTTTTGTTTTGTTTTCTGGTCACTTTTCTGCAAAATTTGTTTTCAAATTTCCTTAGTATAATAAGATTGTCGAATATGTCTAAGTTCTACTTTTTAGTTCAGTTCCATTTATTTTATCACACCACGCAAACGAGACCAATTTGAAAAAAAAGATGTGTTTTTAAGACTACGATCGGAACATTCTGTGCTACTTGCACAGTAACCGGCTATCCTTGTTATATCATGAAATTGTTTGATAAGACTTTTTCAATACTCTGAAATTGGATGATATACTTTTTTTTAGTAGATGAAAATACAGAATTGAAGTTCATTTGTGTTTTAACCAAGCTTTTTCAAACATAGGAAAACCCAGTTCAACCAGACAGCTAAACAGCATTTAGTCAATTAATTAGAATTCTATACAAAATAATCAATTTTCTTTGCATTTGGTTAGAAAACTTCTTCTGAAAAAAACCAGTGTTTGAAAAATTGTTTTTTTTTACAGATTTAGGTTTCACTTAGCATATAAAACAAAAAACATAGAAATCACCTTATTTGCTTCAGCAGTTATTTTGCAAAAAACACTTGCTCCTTGCTTGGCTTTTTGATTTGGTTGCAAGAAAAACAAAGCCTGGAACACGTTAAAAAGGCAAAATATCAAATTTTTCATGCAAAACGTTTTTTTTTCGCTAAAGCTTATTTGAGCACAAAAGAAGTCTGCAATTAAAAAAAATTTGTCTTATTTTGTGCTTTGTTTCTATGGAAAAATGTTCACCATACAATTTTTATTTGTAAAAAAAAATTTTTTGATGCGTATATTGCTTTTTACATAATTTTGAAAACAAAAACAATTTCGATCAAATAAATGCCTATGATAAACTTTCCTTTCTTGATAATCGTATGATCAGCATTGTTTCCATAGAATCCATAAGTGTAATTATATGATACACATTTTTCTTGTATAGATTTTAACCCAGGAAGCAGTTTTGGATGAAAGTTTTGAAGATAATAATTATTTTTTCTGAAAATCCTCCGCAAAAAAAAATAAAGTGATTTATTCAGCGTCCACTAGCGTTCTTCTCGGTCAAAATAGTTTGCCGAATTAATCTCCGAACTTACCAGTGCCATTTTAATATCGTGCATTTAGTACCAGTGCTCAAATTTTTTTGTAAAAAGTTAAATTTGTTTTTTTTTCTAGCATTTAGGGGTACATAACCAAAAACACTCAAAGATTTTGTCTAGGGGCTATTCTCATGCAAGAAAGACCGAATAAGTTAAAATTCTCATCCAAGTCAATGCCCTTTAAAGTGTCTTAAGAAAAATGGTTTTTTATCCTTTTTCGTTCGATAGAGTAATACTGAACTCTGATTGGCTGACTAAAATTTGCGCACACGGTCATTTGCGAATGAGGGATACCCCATTGCCCATTGCATTTTTTGTCATTTTTTCCAAATATTTTTCTTAGTGATTATTATTGTGTACTGAATTGTTTCAATCAAGCCAAAATTAAGATATTGGCTACTGAGACTTAGTTTTTGCTTCTGTCTAACACCACTGCAACTTTTGTGTTTTATTGCTCTGCTTTAAGAAGCAGTTGTTTTTGGAAGTGAATAAACTTTTCCGCTCTGTTCCAAAAAACTAAAAAAACTGAAAGGAGAATAACTGCAACTAAAAATAATATCAATTTTACTTTCCGATCAATTAAATAGAGCTGACTAACTGACCAATTCATAATGCAATGTAACTTTTGTTATTTAAAATTTTATGAATTGATTTTATGAAATTTTAATAATTGGCTTTAGAATAAAATTTTATGAAACTTTGGAGGTTTCAATTTTCCATTTTTGATATTTTGATTAATATAGGTTCGCTTTGTTTGCGTGTTTCAGTTTTTTCCAACAAGCCAGGGAAAACTTAACCCGGAGCCAAAATCATCTCCAGTTCCAGTTCCAAAAAACGACTACCCGAAACAATTTTCATAAGGCCTAATACCAAACAATTCGTTTTTTTTGCTTGTTATATGTAACTTATCTAGAGAAAAGATCACCTTCACTTTTTAAGAACTAGTAATATTTCATACTTTTTAGGAATCAAACGAAATCAACGAGAACATATATTTTTTAAGATATATTTTTGATTTTTAGTATAACAATCGCCATTTGCAGTTTTTTTAAGAGTATACAGTTTTGAGAAAATATTTACAACGGCGCACAGACAACTCGGCCAAAAACAATTCAGCCAATTTGAAATTCAGACAATTCAGCTAAAAGTATACAGACAATTCAGCCTGAGACAATTCAGCTAGTTTTACAAAACGCAATATTCGAAAAAAAAAAATCGAAATTGGAGTTATTTCTCTGTTTAAGGTCGCCAGTGGGTGCGCTACGGGCGTGTTGCGCGTCGCCGCAATAACAGACTCTAAATTTTGTATAGAGTCCTACCTTCTCTTGGCAAGCTCGCAACACTTTGGCGCGACTGCGGCGGTCACTATTTTTGGCTGAAATGTCTCTGGCTGAATTGTTTGCATACTTTTGCTGAATTGTCTGAACTTCAAATCGAGTGAATTGTTTTTGGCCGAATTGTCTGAATGCGATTTACAACATAATTGACTTTCTATGCTTACATGGATAGTACCGTTAATCAATTTCATCAGCTGGACAAAATTCGCCAAAATTGATCAATTTGATTTTTTAAATTGCTACTCTAAGCTCTCCCAGAGCATTAAAAAACCCTGTTTTGGCCAAATGATGTGCTCCGCAGAGAAAATACAGGCCAAAAAAGCGTTTTGAGGCACTTTTTGGAAAATTTTGACTAACAAATCGCATTTTTCCGTGCGCGCTTCCCCCTCAAACATAGTAAAAATTGGCGCCCAAAGGCGCCTTTTGAAAAACTAGGGTCCGCCAGCCCCAAATCAGCTGGTGCTATTGATTATAAACAAACTTATTTCTGAAACGCTTGGATGTTTTGTTTTGTTCAGCATTTTGGCACTGCGGTCAGTGAATTACAAAAGAAAAAAAATGCGGAGTATTACTCTAATAAGTACCATTTTTATGAAATCCGAAAGTTTGCTAAAACGCTATTGTGGGCCTGGTTTTTTGGCCAAGTTTTGCTCATCCCTGTTGCAACTTTCTTAAAAAATGTTTATAGTGTTCAGTGAGAGATCGCAAAACAAGAGATCCGGTCCAATTGGCGATTTTTAATGTGTTAAGTTTTAGTTGAAAAGAGCCTCAAAAACATCACTGAATTTTGCTTCGAACATTGAAGTTGCAACCTTTCAGATTCAATCAAACTGTATAATTATTGCTTGGGTTCAATTTCAAATTCTCATACATCTGACATAGCGAGCAGCTATAACAGAAAAACCCCAGCAAGCAATCTTTCACAATTCCCCCTTCGATGTTGTTTTTCTGCCTCAATTTAATCCTCATATAGAAAACTGTCATAATAAAGGCAAAAGCAGCCGCTTTAGCCACCAATGCGAATAATTTTCCACTCAGTGAGTTTCTTCCCGACCAGATACGAAGCTACACACGGGCAACAGAGTGTGAACAAGCATGTCATTGGTCGGCAGTTGAAAAACTTGGGGTTCCATTCAGTGCCTCGAATCCCATCGGGGTCTTTTTCGGATTCTCTTTGAACAATAAGATCCTTTTCGGGGTCCATTTTCATTGAATATTTTAGTAGTTTGCCACAACACCTGATCAATGCAATCAGTTGATAAAGTTTTAAGCTTGGAATCTGAAATTATGAAGTTATGTATAACGTTCAAGGAAAATTGGTTGCTGGTTGATTGATGAAGCTCAAAGAAGAATCAATAAAATACTTATAGCTCAAGACATCAAGCAGACAGCTTAGTTTGTCGACACAGCTAGAATTTAATTTAAATTAGGGCAAAAATTTCCTCAAAGAAGCTGGAATTAATAATAATAATAATAGTAGTTCCTGCGAATCGCAGAGGAGCTATCAGTAGGCCTTAACAGTCCTGTCGAGGATAGTCCGTTTATATTATTTCCCCACATTCCAGACTGTGTTATTTTGTTGAGCGAAGATCTAATTTGCGACTCAAGGCTGTTTTTGTGCGTCTAGAACTTTTAAGTGGTACCACTATTGCAGCCAAATTTGGTCAGATTGTGGTAGACCTGAAGCTAGAGGTCATGTGAGAGCTCTTCCTCACACACTATCATTGCCATGGCATGGGATCGATTACACGATCTGACGATTCTAAAGTGAACGCCTTACCACTATGCTAAGTGCCCCTAAATTGAAGTGGGAATGGCAAAAAAAAACACTTTAAAAGCCAAATCGATGAAAATATTTATTTACGATTTCAAATTTACATTCGAGATAAAATAGTACTAAAATTCTTGGTAGAAGACATAATTGTCTCAAAGACATCAATTTGTTCACCTACTTGATTGCTGAGCCTGCAAATTAGAATCAAACCACTGAAGAAAACATAATTTGAAGTCTTGTAGGCTGAAAACATCTATTGAGAAATGTCCCAAGGATGAATTCACAAACGCTTAGAGACGGAGCTAAAATGCTTAGAAAGCTTTTCTCAAAAGTAAAGTGCAAATTACTCAAGGTATGAGTCTTTCTATGTTTTCATAGCCTATTAGCGACGCTTAACAACAGTTAACACGACCTGGGCTTTTAATTTAGCATGTGCAGATTTTGGTTGTAAAACAAGTTAATGTCAACCGCAGATCTTCCACCCCATCGATTACTCGGGTTCACGTCGCAGGAATAACTACCCATTTTTCAGCTTTATATCAATAATTAGTGCTATAAGTGTACTGATCATGGATAAGTGGCCATTGGTCAGAGCCTGAAACGGCGATAGCTTTTTTGCTATTTGCAACACTGAATAATAAATAGATAATCCATGGTGACGACGGCTATTCCAAAAATCAGCGATGATTCAGAGACAATGTTGGCTTCTGATTGGCTGAAAATTCCCATTAGAAACAAGTAAACATCCTCCAAAATGCTTGGTGGGAGGGGGAAGGTGTTTACTTGGTTTAATTACTCAGAAATAATTTGCATATGTCAAACTGCTCATTAAAAATCATTTTAAAAATTTTACTGCTCGAAAAATTTTGACAATGTTAATTTGATCTTTATGCAACATTAAAAGAAGACAAGACTGCTCGTATCAGGGCGAAGCCCTGAATGTTCCGACTGCCTTTTAAGGGTTATGGAGCAGTAATAACTTTAAAAAATTAACTGAAATAAAATAAAATGAAACTTTTTTTTCTAAAATTTGAATATTTTTTAATGAAAATCATCCCCCCACACGCCATATAAAGTACAAAAGGATAGATTTCTTTCCTTGTAACAAATCAATTATGGCACATAAGCTTCGTTCAACCAATTTGGAACAATTTCTAAGACGGATTAAATATCCGCTTACGCGTTAATAGCTCGAATTATATCGCGCGTTAATTGTCCCAAATTGGTCAAAATGGCCAAATGGCAACCTTTAAACCCTCATAACTTTACGAAAAATGATCACAGGTGAAAAATCTTTTCGAATTTAAGCTCAAGACAACAATATTTTTTGAATGATAAAAAAAATTTTGTCAAAAATGGCTAGTTAAAAAGTCGAAATTTGTCTGAAGAAAAAAAAACCCACCCCGAGCTCAAATATTCCGTTACTCTCTTATCGAAAGTCGGAACAAAAAGGCAATATCGAAACAGCAAAATTTAAAATGATTAAGCCCAGGCTTAAAAACTAGCAGAAGTATAATTCAGTTACAATTTAGACCAAAAGTATTTACGTGAAACTTATCTAACATTTACGCAACAATTACAAGAATCAGTCCTATTATTGCTCTGATCATTTGAAAAATGGAGAGGAACTTTGTATTCAGGTGTGTTTTAGTTTTCCCTTATTCTTTTTTTGTTTTCCATCAAAATCAGGTCCCACAAAAAATAATCAGAGTGAGTTGAGTAAAAATCACAGTAAAATTTTTCCAGTCGATATTCGAACGACATTAAGAAACTTTCAAAAAGTGGTCTCAGTCAACACAAAAACAGGTTTAAGTTTTTTGGTTTTTTGTCTAATTTCGAAAACCAGAAGGCTTACTTCGTTTTTCAATCAACAAAGCTACCACAATATTTCATGATAATGGTAAGCATGATATATCATATTAAATTTTGCTCAACACTGATTCGAACGACAAAAAATATTTAGATATAAAATTTTCGAGTTTCAGTTCAATTTTGAGCAAGTAAAACAAGCGAGCAGACTTTTTATAGAAAGATAGGCCATAATTTTTTAAATGTTACAAATGTACAATTGTTTTTAAAACTTGCTTTCAGCGCAAAATTGGGAATAAAGTCTACCACAGTTCAAAAAAACATCGGCAAAGAAAATGAAAAAAAATTTTGGTTTTTTAACACTTTTAATAAGTTTTTTTTAAATATTTTTCTTGTCAGTTTCTGATAAGTTCAATGCTCAATTCACCTTCTGAATTGAGCATTGAGCAGTTTCTCATAAGTTCAATGTTTTACTGTAACAGCTGAATTTGCTTTAGCTTCAGGCTTTCATCGGGTAATTTAATTGAGAATCAAGTGTGAATAAACTGGCCGAAGCTTAAGTCAATCGAAAATGACAACAATAACCGAACCGATGGCTGTGCAAGTAGCACGAAATGATCCGACCATATTCTTACAAAAATACACAATTTTTTTCTTTTTTTTTCAAATTAGTGTCGTTTTTGTGTGTAGTGAGATAAAAGATCATATCAATTTAAATACTTTAATACTTACAATATTTATATTTATGGTTATTTCAATCGTATGTGTACAAAATAATACCTCTATTTACAGCAACCATGAAAAAATTTTGAAGAAAAATTGACAAAACAATGTTCATGTTTTTCAAATAATTATGGATAATTTTTCAAATAATTATGAAAACCTTGTCAATTGAAAAAAACTATCATATTTTAAATTTATACTTAAAAATTTTTGTTACAATTTTTACACAAGCCAATTAGAAGTAACTTGGTAATTGAGCAGTGCTGATTTTATCGTTTTCAATGTCGTTATTTAACCTAAGTTCAAACCATGGACCAATGAATAAAAAATCAGTGAGTTTACGACTTAGTATTTGATATTTGCAGCCCAAGATTTATAGTATTACACTTCACTTGATTTTCTTTACCAATGACTATTCGAGACCAAATACTTGGCAGTCGGATCAATTCACTTTTTAGTTTATTTACGAACATTCTATTTATTCCAATTTTCAAAAAAAAGCGCGAGCATTGATCTCGGATCTGATTTAGCTCTTAACCGCTATTTAACCTAAATATAAATGTGTACTATAGAAAAACAAATAATGAAAACTCTAGTGTTTTCTCCAAATGCTTATGTTATAATTGAACAAATATTTTCTCAAAATTAACAAAGAGTTTCTGAAAGAGGTTTCAGAACTTAAGTTTTGTTTTTCAAGGTTATTTAAGATCTCAAAATGTCTATTTCAGATTCAATTTTCAGACCTGAAAATTTCAAATTCTCAAAACAATTTGGTTTTTGCAGTCAATCAGAAATTACGCAACAATTACCGTAATAGTTATTGTCAAAACTGTATCGAAGTGAAACTCTTACAGATCCCAACAATTCTACGAAGTGTATAGTCACACGCAATTTCAATAAATTAAGTTCATTTTTGAATGATAATTAAAAATGCACATTTTTAACGTAGAAACACCAAAATTTTGTTCAAAAACGTTTATTTAACGTCTTGAGCTGTGTTGGGCTATATAAGAGGCTCACTTTGATACGGAGTGTTAGCGTAAATCTCGGTTGGCTGAAAATCCAAAACCAAATCCATTTTTGGCTTAATTTTTTGAGAACGAAATTTGTAAAAACAAACATATGCTGAAATTCTCAGTCCTGTTTCCATCATTTTTTGTCTTTTATCAAACCAGTTTGAGAAAAAATATATATTTCAAGTTTCAAGTTTTGTGCGTTTTGTCCGGGATGTTTTAAATCACCACTGCATGTACCGAAAAATTATGTACCCGATTAGCCAAGTTTTTGCCAATCAAATAGATCAGTTTTAAACAGGACTGAGTCTTGAAATTTACGCAGCATTGAAAAGTAGTGACCGCTTATTCTGCTGCGCAAACATTCTTCGTGAGTACAAAAATGCGCGTGAATCAGTGTTGGTCAAAAGGTAGTTGTTCAGCTATTTGAATTTGCGGCTCCTTAAATGGGCACGCAGGTGATTGTGTTTTGAGTTTTTTTTCAGACTTGTTTTCTAATGTCTCAGATTATCGCTAAAGTGTCCAAATCTTTATTCTACTTTTACGGGTCTCCTTTTCTCTCATCTCCTAAAATATTTTTGATCTGCCTCAAGTCAATGGAGTGATTAGATTAAAAATAGAGTGAATTACTTGTCCTACTTTAGTCAAATTTTTGAACGACCAGATTTTCTAAGAAATGACCGATTTTGACATAACTTTCTATTTGAGCTCAAGACATCAACGTTTTTCAGACGGCATAGAGAAAAAACCCGCGAAAAGGGTTAACTAAAAAGCTCAAACCATCCTGAAATTAAATAACATCCCAATAACAAATGTTCGAAAGTCAGAATCAAAACTTGAAGTTATACACTATCAATTTTGATCATTTTGAAGCAGTTTTCTAAATAAAATGCAGTTAATTTTCGAAAGATTTAATGCATGGATTCAGATATATTAAGTAGCTGATTTTAGTTAAGACAAAGTTTTATCATTGAAACATAAATATACTTCTACAGCTCTTCTTTCATTGGTCTCCCGGGTTGACAAACATGCTTATCATATTGTTTCATATTAATAGCATACTGTATTATTAAAAGCACAATAAGAATTTTTCCATACTATAAAATATTATGATGGGCATTTTTTCCCGTAGTTTGGAATTAAAATATGAGCTTTGAATGTTACATTTTTTGTTTGAAATATTGATAGAAAGTAGCATGATTACCATTTTTCATACTTTAAAATTGTATGATAAGCACTTTTATCAGACATTAAATGTTTTGACGAGCTTTTTCTTATTCTATGGAAGTTTGTTAAGCATTTTTTTCAAACTATGAATTAGTATGATAAACCATTTTTTCATTCAATGAAATAGCATAATAAGCAGTTTTTTTAATATTATGAAATGTATGACAAGCATTTCTTCATGCTATGAAATAGTACGATAAGCATTTTTGCTATGTTTTGGAATTTTATTTTGCTATTTTTAGAATTTTTTTTTGAAACGCACTTTTCCAGCAGTAAAAAGTTTTCAAATCATATTTCTTGTTTTCACGAAACTAAAAAAAGAATTTTAATTAATATTGAGGCACAAAGATCAAAGACCCACTCATAAAGCGTGCCATCTCTAAACATAGTAGACAACAGATAAAAACACTAGATGTTGAGAAACCACGACTGCGATTTCCACTAACTCTCCTCAAGTTTGAGAAAGCTGAAAACTCCGAATCCTAAAGAGACTATACCGGGTGCAGCCTCGCAAAAACTGAGACTATACAAAACATGACTTGAGGGTCGAAAAAGAGACGAAGCTCCACAATCAAGTAGTTTCTAAATGTACATTACCAAGTCGTATCTGACCTCTCCATTCAAAGTTTCTACAAAATACACTAATTTACATGACTGAAGGCAACATCGAACAATCTCTTAAATTTGAATTATGAGTTTTTATTGTTTTTCATTTTTTTATATTTTGAGTTTTTCTTTTTGGTTTGGGAAAATACTGGTCATACAATTTTCAAATATGGAAATTATATGATACTTTTTTTGATCAAAAATAAATTCATGTTTCTGGTAGTGCACATGCTTTTTGTCGTTAAATTACCCTTATTAAACTCGTTAAAAATTACCCAAACAAATTTTTAATGACCTTTAAAATGTTTTTTCTTTCCATAACAAAATGGTTATCATAGAATTTTCCTAGATGAAAATTGTATGACATTATATTTTCATCCAAAACGTCATATATTTTATTTTTTGACCAGAAAACTTCAAAAGCGTCAAGTAGACCAAAAAAATTATTTAAACAGTTATATTTTATATGAAAATTGTATGATAAGCATTTTTTCCCAAGATGCCATATGTGAAACTGTACTTCAATCATTTTCTCATCTGGGCATTACCCCGGGCTCCTCCTTACTTTGTTGAACCAAGTCTATCTACACTATTCCAATGTTGTTTGTTCGTGTTTCAAAACCACTATTTTCGGCTTTCAGGAAGTTGCTACTATTGTTAGTTGTTTTCATTATTTGAATACCATACAATAGTTTATTTTCGGAATTTTGTTTGTTTCGATAGGTACTTTCCCAAGTTTCACTTATAAAAAACAGCAAAATAGTGATTTTGTTCCATTTCAATTGAAAGAATCAGCTTTGTATCCCCGAGATCCGCAAGCGAAAATCTTTCAGCGAAACAAAATTAGTAAATTATTTCACAAAATGATTTTCAGAGTTATCCTTGCTTTTGTTATTGTGTTGTTCTTTTCAATGGCAGTTTCGGGTCGCTCGAGTGCATATTACGACAGCAATGACAGCTCCGAAGTAGGGATTCAAAAACGAAAGCATTTCTGTATTGCATTTATTTGTCCACGCGGAGCAAAAACTTATCAGCTTGATGAAGAACTGTTAGAACAACAAAAAACTAATGAAGAAAAATACCTGCAGCAACTAGGAGAGCTACAACCACAACAATTCGAGACACAACTTCCTCTAGAGGAGATCGACCAAAATTAATGCAATATAAGACTTATCTAATTCTTTGAATGTGTCCAATGTTCTAATTTGTGAATAAATTTCGTCTTTGCATCAACAATTTTCTGTGAAAGTTATGAAAAATCATAGCAGGTTAAGTACAAAAAAGTTAATTCAATGAGGCATAAAACCCAAGAGACGGATTCAGTGGTTTTAAAAATTCAAATCAAAACTTCAAAATATCAAATTTGGGCCCACATGAACAATCTCCTCCTTAAATATACCTAAAGTGAAGAAGCTTCCCCTAAAGTTAGACCGCAAATTCAAGCAGTAAAGCAAGAGTGTACTATGCTCAAATCTGACTGGCTGAAACATATTACTTTTAACCAAGTAAACGACAGCCTCACTAAATTGATAGATGGCCCCTGTTGTTGGGTATCTGAGTTTTTAGGAGCATGCAATCAAAATTCATGCTAATATTAACTGTAATTTAACTGATTTTGCTTCTTAATCAATCTATTCATTCAAATGCAACATGATTTTGAGTTCTATGATTTAGAATTTAAATTTGTTTTTTTTTATTGTTCAGACTTATAAAAAACGTGCGATTTCAACAGTCTGCTGTTTTGAGTTCACAATAAAAAAGTGTTTTCTCTTCTGATTAGGCTTCTTTCGGACATTATTCTGTTTGTTTCTTGTCCATAAAAATTAGAATCTCAAAAATAGGGGCTAATTTATAAATGTGGATCTTATATATTTTTTTGGTTTAATCCCAGAAAAAAATATATTTCAATGTTATTGTTCCGACTTTCGATACGAAAGTAACGGAATATTTGTGCTCGGGGTGGGTTTTTTTTCTTCAGACAAATTTCACTTTTTAACTAGCCGTTTTTGACGCAATTTTTTTTTATATCATTCGAAAGCTATTGTTGTCCTGAGCTTGAATTTGAAAAGATATTTCACCTGTGATCATTTTTTGTAAAGTTATGGGGGTTTGAAGATTGCCATTTTGGCCAATTTGGGACAATTAACGCGCGATAAATTTCGCGCTATTAACGCGTAAGCGAGATTTAATCCGTCTTAGAAATCGTTCCAAATTGGTTCAAGGAAGCTTATATACCATAATTGATTTGTTAATAGGCGCAAAATCGATCACTTTGTACTTAATATGACGTGTGGGGGGATGTTTTTACATAAAATCTCAAATTTTTTCAAAAAATTTTTTTTATTTTTTTTATTACTTTGAAATTTTTCATCTTATTAATGCTCCATAGACCTTAAAAGGCAGTCGGAATTTTCAGGGCTTCGCCCTGATACGAGCAGTCTTGTACTAGATTTTTTATTCAGCTGAATGAGTAAATCATAGTCAAGTAATTTCGTGCTTGGTTATTGCAGTCAATATTTTTGAACTTGATCCCTCCAATATCGCTCACTTAAATTGAAAAATTAAATCAAAATTCCAAGAATTTTAAATTAATAATTTAATAAATAACATTTAGTAATAAAAGCGATATTTAGAAGGCGTACATAAACCGTCAACCAGTTATTTATAATTTTGTCTATTTTCTTACACCGTTTCTACCACTGATCCAGTTTTGCCATTGAAGACGTCCAGATCTAAATTCTCATACAACTGGCACAGAGTGCACGGGGCGCAGAAGAAGCCGAGCAGACAGTCTTCGCACTCGGTTCCTTTGACATCCTTTTGTTGTCTAGTTTTGATGCGGAAATAGACCACTAAGCATACGAAACCAATACCAGCCAGGGATCCGATAGTTCCAAGGATTCCAGCTGATTCTCCGGATTCCTTTGCAGATCCTGATGATGATCCTCCCAAGAGGATAAATACAAAAAAGAGCACCACCGCGGCGATTCCCAGATTTTGCAACTGGAGTTTTCGTCCGACAAAGAAGGCAGTGACTCCACTACAGAAACAAGTAAGAAGAAACGTCGTCGCCCTACACGAGCCGAATTTGGGATTCCACTCATCGCCTCGGTCCATTCCTGATTGAGATTTTTCAGCCATTTTGGACGCCTGGTTACTAAATAAAGGAAGTTTTTGCAAGAGAAAATAAGAGAATTTCAACAAATTTCAAAAACGAAGTTTCACGAATGGAAACGTCTGTAGATGCAGAGTGGAGTGTAATTTTGCCCAGACAAATTATAATCCAAATGACTTGAGTTTATAATTTATGGATCAATAAAACGATAAGCAAATTTGCGAGTCTCGAAAATATTTAAAGAGCCAACAAAATCAAGCCCTTGAGTGATTCTATAAAACTGCAGCTGGTATACTAATTATTTGACAGGAACCAAAGACTACTTTGATCTTTTTAGGGTTTGTGAAGAATCAAAGAAACTGTTTTATCCAGATTTTGAACAGTCAAACTACGTTATAATCGGGAGCTATCAAAGAGAAAATGCCGACAATTTGCAGTTCAAAATTTATATACCCCATCCAAAAAACTGCAACCAAGGTTAGAGTCGCAAAAAACTGTAAAAACTTTTTGCAGCTTGCAGAAACTGCAAACACGCGAGCCTTAACTGTGGTGTTATTTCAATAAGTTATTGCAAAAGAGCAATTGAAGCCTAAGAGCAGAACACACTTTGAAAAATCGGTTTTAATTCAGTGTGAACTCTAAACACCCTAGTGATAATCCGGTAATTACCACAAAAACAGGTCGAAAGTTTCTGAACATAAGCAGTTTTTGAGGAGCAGCAACAAAATCGTCAAAGTGGTTCTGCACCTAACACCCATTTATAGCAGACACTTATGAAGTGATTTGATTAAAGTATCCTCTGATCTACCATAAAGTGAAGTTAAAAGTGTGACTTGACTTGCTATCAATGGGTACGCGTAGTTTTACAATTGAAGTAAATATTGTAATTGGGTAAGTGTACCAGACCACAAAGTTTCCGCGAGGAGCTTGTCTCGTTTGCATCAAAGCCGTCGACAGTTGTTAAAATAAATTTTTCTTGATTGATTGGAAATTCTCGAAATGCATTTTATACATGCTTATTTACTTGGCATCAAAAAAATTCCCATCATACACAGCTAATCAGCTCTTTATGAAAATCCGAATTTATGCCCCTGCTTAAAAATACAAACGTTTTTTGGTTGCTGGGCTTTTCCACTTACCCATCTCATTGCAATTTTTCAATTTTTCTAACAATTATGCATGTTATTATGGCTAAGTGCGCCATGAAGACAAATGCGTGAATGCGTGCAGCATAGTTATTTCTGTACAACAAGAACTTTTTCATGGCATTATGGCAGTTAAAACCGTTTTTCAAAAGTGCTTCATAAAAATGGGAGTAGTGAAAGAAAACCGGCTTTTTTTTCTAGCAGAGGACTGTTGCTTCACCTGCAGACAACGAGCACGGGTCATACCGGGCCTCGAACCACCGACCTTTCGATTGAGTAGCGGAGATCTCATCTGCTTCACCAGTGCTCATGAGTATCATTTTCAAATCCTTATAGTAACAATTTGGACTGCAAAATGAAAATGTTTCTGAAAATATAAATTCTGAAAATGTTACTTCGGTGCTGAACGCCTAATGAAATTGAGTTTTATTAAAAAAAAAAAAAAAAAAAAAGCTAGGTGTAGTAACATTGTTACTGGTGCTTATTCTTTTCTTCCTTCTCTTCACTGGTTCATCTCTTTAACAGGCCAAAACCAGTTTTGTCGCGGAATCTGCATCAACGCCTTTCTTTGATCTTTTTTGCTGTTTTGGATTCCACAAACATATACCTAAAACACTGTACCAAACAAAATCGTTCCAATTGTAAGCGAATTTGCGGAACCCGCAACAGTATTTGCGGCATCTGGAATAGCTTGTGGAATCCACAAAGAAATAAAAACACAAGTGTATAGTTAAAATGAGCTGTTGCGGAATCTGCATCTGTAAGTGGAATCCGCAAACTGTAAGTGGAATCAGCAAACTGTGAGTGAAATCTGCATTTTATTTGCGATTCCATTTACATATATGAGTATTTGCATAAGCGCTTTAATTCAGATCTTTGAAACACAATGTGGTCACCAGCAAGTTCAATCTGAATTACTAAGTTGATCTACTGCCAGTTGAAATACCAAAACGTTCGATCTCAACTCCTGCCCCTAACTTCGATCTCAATTCCCGTCAAACACCCGACTTCGATATCAATTCCTGTTAAACATCCAACTGCGATATCAATTCCTGTCAAACACCATCTTTTCGATCACAACTCTCGCCTGCTGAACAAACTGAATTTAAGCTAAATTATCAGGTCATTTCACTTTAATTCAATTTTTTTATGTAGGTTTTGAATGAGCCTTTTTCAAATTTTTTCAAATTGCAATAGAACCAGAACAGTCCAGAACAGTTTGATCTTGCAACATTTTGCTGAACATAGTTGAGTTTTTGAAATTAAGGTTAAATTATTGCTTTTAACCAACCATCTTATCTCAAATACTGACAAACTTACCCGGCCATCTCATCCAAAATACTCCTCATTTTAACTAACCATCTCAAGTCAAACACTGATGATTTTAAATTAGGTAGTCTGAGCCCTGAAACCACTCTAATAACCAATTATTGATGTGAGTGGGTGATTGTGTTTCTAAATCGAGACAAAACACACGGTTTTGCTCAAACAAAACTGCAACAATTTTTCATTAAAAAAACAAAATGGCCTAAAGAACTACTCCACTGGCAAGCCCACGTACCCCTCAGGCTTGATTCAAGGCCTTGATCATCACAACTTCCTATTAGATGTAGCAAAGAGCCAAAAAATATCAAGAAAACGAAAACCCCAGAAAGCAGCTTTCGATTGGAACGAACAACATATCAGAACAAAGGCAAGCTCATTCGTAAATTTTATGCTGGCTGAGTAGTGCACACTTCCAGAGAACATGTAAATTCTTTTGGACAACAAATCTAAATATTTCAAAGATTTATAAAAGAAAACCTCACAAATTTTGAAAAACTTCCAAATTTTGGCTGACTTTTCGCCGGCCCATATCTATTCAACTATAAGTGTGACCGAACCAATTATGTAAATAACTAAAGTCAATTTTATGCCTAAAAGACCCATACAAACAAAAATAACTTTCAAAGGTAACAACTTATACTTTCAGGACTCTTAATTGTGAATAATAGAAAAAAATTTGGGACACTTAAAAAACAACCACCTAACGAAAAGTGAGAGTATTCAACGACCAACTTTTAATTTTTGGCCTACTTAAAAGGTGTTGTTTCTTGATTTTAAGTACATTTGGGCATCGGCATTGTAGTTAAAAGTCAGAAGTTCTCAAAAAACTAGTGAACATGCCAAATTTGCCCTCGTTATCCCGACACTCCAGATGATGCTTTTTAAAAATTATTAGAGTAACCGATCTCATCTTTTACTATAAAATGGTTGAAATTACTATTAGCAGTCAAGGGTAACCAATAAAGTAGCCCTGCAACGATGATAGGCTGAAAAACTATGGAGCGAACCTACCCCCCAGCGAACAGCAAAAAAACTAAAAATTAGGTTTTTTTTTTGCAAAAAAAAACCTCCTTTATGACATAAAAAGATGTTTTTGATCATCTATTCCTAGATCGTCTCCATAAACACCTTCTGCCAAACTTTGAGCAAGATCCAGCAATTACTTGAGACAGCATAAATTTTAAATTCGGACAATTATGAAGTTAAATGCTACTCTCTCAAAATTATAATTAGTTTTAATATTGAGAAAGGGCGTTTCGACAAGAAAAACGTTATTTTTTAAACTTAGATCCCACGCGTAACAACTTCAGAATGAGAACAATTTGGCAAAATAGGATCCCTCTATCATACTCGTACCGACACTGGAGTGATCCGTCTAATTTTTCCATTTTCAGAGATTTTCTGAATTCATCCGTTCACAAAGCCTAAGGTCTGTAGCTAACTCATGCTCGTCTAATCCGGTAGCTAATCCACAATAGCTAGTGTTTATATGCCAGTTTGAAAGGAGGTCACTGAATCAATCTTATTGAATATTTCGTTCGTTCAATATTGCTTTGCTTAAACTATTGTGTGTTTAAGACAAGTTGGCCGAGTGATTAAAGTTATAAAAAAACAATCGTTGTTATAAATTATACTCGCCACAAAAAAAGCACTACTATTATAGAAGGGTTCCTTTAAAATAATCAGATCCCTCGAGAACAAGACACTTATCTTTAATCATTTAATAATTACGAAGAAGCTATTCAGACAGATGTAGTGTCGCATATTCAAACAGAACACTGCGCTCATGCTTTGATTTCACTTTCGACTCATCTCAAATACTGCCCTCATGATTTGAGTTCACTAGAACCGGAATCTACAAGATCAATATTTGGGATTGATGGAATCCCAATTACTAACCTAATTAGGCGATTTGCTGTGTGTTGTGTTTCCAAACAATCAACCGAATGGCTCCAAATAAAAGTTTTATTCGTTGTTGTGATTCCAAAACTATTATACCAAAAAAACTTGATGGGAAATAAATCTCGATTACTGAAAGGTGACATACACCGGTTTAGTTAGCCAGTGTTTTAAGTTTTAATCGTGGATTCCGCTGACAATTGTTAAGTCCTTGCTTTTAAATTCCGCATTGCCATAGATAAGATTTCCAGCTCTAGCTTCTCATTTGCAAATTCAGTAACAAAAAAGTTTCGGAATCCACTTACAGTTTGAAGATTCCGCTTAAATTTGCTGATTCATCTTACAAGTTTTGCGAATAACACTTAAATTTGCGGATTCCACTTACATTTTGCGGAATCCACCTACAGTTGCGGAAACCAGAACAACTAGCTATATTCGCTTGTTGCGGATTCTGCGAGCGACACAAGAAATATGCCGACAAAATTTACGCTACAGGTAGTTGTACGCGGAATCCACGGAAGTTTTGTAAGTGGAATCCACATACATTTTGGAATATGTTCAAAGAAGTTTCTCTGGAATTCAAGAACATACAGACTCAAAATTGTGCGCCTATCCAGTGCACAGTTTGGCCTCGTAAGGAAGGTTTTGATGTACTGTTTGGTCTATTTAAAACTTTACCTTAACTATATGCAAAGTATACAGTGCTGAGTTAATTTATCAGGACAAAACCAATAATGTTGCAAATTTAAACGCGTGTTTTTTTTCAAATTGGGTCACTATTATACCAATAGTGAGCACAAAAATCCTCAGGGTTTCACCAGAATTATTATAATGCAGTGTGTTTTGCAAAACTCGAAACCAAAGTTTTACCCAAAAACTGGTTAGTTTTTTTAGTTTATCAAAATTACGCTGAAACTACCAAATCAATTATTAGGGAAAAATATAACGAAGTCTTTCATACAGCCCAACAAAATTATAGAAAGGTAAAATCGGTTAATATGCGCAAAAAATTTGTTTTCGAGCAAAAGTTTTGATTTTTTAGTTTAAAAAAATAACTGTTTTTGGCTATCAAGCAAAAGTATAAAAGTATTCATCTGTACAGATTTTTTAAGATTTCAATCAGCTAACACTTTGTTGGGCTGTGTAAGAGGCGTCTTTTGATATAAATTTCTCATCACTTAGTTCGGTATTTTCAGCGCAGTTTTTGATTAATTATAAAATCCAAAATGACCCAGCCAAAATGATTTTCGAAGAACAACTTGCATACTAAAAGTTCTGCCGAACTAAGCAACAATTTTTGTTCTCTTCACTTTTCGCCTAATAATAACCCAATTTAAAAAACGCATTTAAAGTGTTGTTCGTTTTGTCCAGTAAACTTAAATCAGCACTGTATCAATTTGTATTTTGGATAGCCTGTGGGGGATGGTTTTCAACAAAAACCTCAAAATTAATTTAAAATTTGGAAGTTTTCATTTATTTTCAAAAGCGAACCCTAATCCATAGAGCCTGAAAGGTAGTCGAAGCATAATACGCGCACTTTTGTTAATCTTGGAATGATTTTGCGAAATTGTTGAAGAATTATGAATGGCTTGCTTACTCTGCAAATATTTTTGTTAATTTAATCTGGGATGATTTTGTTTGCGATATTTCAAGTGGACACACGAAGAAGCCTTGTTGTCACTAGACTATCAGTATGATGTTGTTTATTTCCCGGATAATTTTACCGGATAAGCAAACAAGAATGATTTTCGACTATACACAATTTTTTAGTTGTTTCGACGATCCAGTTTGGGGTCCGCAATTTTAACCAGAAAGTTCCAGAAGAAAGTTCAGAAAGAACCAGAAAGTTCAGAGAGATCAAAAATTTCAGAACCTGGAGCCCAGAAATTCAACTGTTTTTAGGAAAAGAAAAAGGCAAAATTTTTTGCCTTTTATTCTCTGAAAGAACATTTATATACTCATAGTGAACTTGAACATTGATCAGCATATATTTTCGGCTGTTGTCCGAATCTTGCCACTATACTCAGAGGTTGTTTGGTTTTTGGTCCCAAACTGCCGACTGAAAGTTTGAGTTTAGAAACACAATGTCGATCAGGGAATTTCTAGTTCTGCTGTAGAATTTGGGTTCATGAAGATGCATTTGGATTTGGATTTAAGATTTAGGATTTATGAGAACTGGCATGCGCTTCATTTTTGATTTGTCGAACGCTTATTCTTTATGTGCAGTGCTTTGCGCAGGTATAGGAACTTGGATAATTTGAAGAAGCCTTGTTATAGGAACGTCCATCAAAAAATGCAATAAATTAGTTCCACAAATAGGAAACATTTGTCATCAATAATTGAAAGGGAGAATTCCTTCGGATTGTTTTTGATCTCGACAAGGATTGTACAAAAAAACGGCTGAATATTAAATTGACTTTCAGTAAGCTCCCGGGTCGAGGTGCTCACTTCATATTTTGACCGTCTCGACCACAAATTGGTATGTTTCGACCGCCTCAAGTGAAGTTCGGTGTGTTTCGGCTAAAAAAAGGCACTCGACCGTGCTCGACACCCAAGTGAAATATGTTTTGACTGTGCGAGTCAAAAAAAAACAAGCTCAACCCTGCTAGACCTATATCTTGCGACAATCTCCACCTCAAAGACTGGCGCGACCGTACTCAAGTGCACGAGCGTCATTGAGGCGATCGCGCGGGTTCTGCTCGCGTCATGATTCAACAAAACCGATCGAACAATGTCCACTGTGTTTTCTTTCGCTTTGAAACGTTTTTTTTTCGTTTTGGTTTATTTATGAGACAAATTGGAATGGCCCTATAAATCAGATTGATTCGTAAAAAAATTACAAAAACTTCGATAAAATAAAGATAACTAAATGCATAAATAAATCATCCCACTTACCACTTACCTTTGAGTGATATGTACAAAACGAATTTTATTGAAGATTGATGGTAACTGTTGTAAAATATTTCTGTATTGACGAGTTTCAACCGCAATTTTTTCTGAATATGTACGTCAATATTTGTTTGTGTAGCTATAAATCATTATAAAACACATATGAAACAAAGTTCTTTAAAACACAATTTCACTTTAAGCATGACACAAATTGTCAGGTGTTGCTCGAAGAAATTATCTTTTATTCTGCTTTCAGTTAATGTACGCTCTGAAAGAAAACGACTAACTTTAATAAAATGCTCTGAAACAAAACGACAACAAAAATATATTTCCGTTGAAACTGTTTTTTGATTTTATGTTGAAAAACTTTCGCGCAACTGCTCATGATGCTTTAAGTTTAAAATTTACTTCATGTTGTCTAAATATTTAAGCGTCCAAGAAAATAGCATATAAAAATACGTCATTTTTGATCGACCAGTTTTTTTGATAACGTTCTCTGATTTTTGGTGGTGCAATGAAACAGTTAAAACTTTGAAATAACTTGCTCTTAAAGTTGATTAAATTTTGCGGCAGATAATTTTGTGTCGCTTTTTCGTCGTTTATAGTTATTGTTGGTTAATTAATTAAGGTTTAAAACTGAAAATCAATGCAAAATATCTGCTGTTCCTGACCAATTACAATTAATTGATTGCTCTCTACCAATAAATTGCAAATAATTTTATCAAATCATTTAGAAATACCCGCACATTTCTCAGAAAAAAGTACATTTTAATTTTCTAGAAAGATTTTTCTGTAAATGCAAAATAAGCATATTCAGATCTTGGGCAAAATTTGTTGCCGCAAAACCTAGAAATGCAGTTAATTCTGAAAATCAACAAAATACAATTGACAATGAACTCGTGTCAAAAGTTGTTAACCGAAAGTGATGCTTCGTGCTTGCTATTAATTGTACAATTAATTGCAATTTGTTTTAAGGTAGTGTCAATTAATTGATAATTGATTTTTATCCAAATACTTGTAATTTTATTTTCTGTTGTCTAAAAATTTTTTTACCTGCCCTGATGTTGAATGGTGGAAGCTGCCCGGGGACTAATAAAAAACACCAAAAAATACAATGAATTAATAATGATTGAAATCATTGTTTTTCAAATTACTCTTAGTTCATTTGCTTTTTTAAAATCATGCTGTCCGCCAAACCTCGATAATACAAAAAGTATATAAGTAAAACAAAACAACCTTGATTTTGTTTTGTTTTTTTTTTGGGCGACGTTTGAGACTTATTTAACACTTCATAAAATCCATCACTGAAACCTCAATTCAAGTTAGTTTGACCTGATGGCTATTCGAGCTGAGACTGAAAACAAAGAACAAATGATCAATACTTTGTCAACCACACCCAATTCACTGTTCAAGCAATGGTCAGGACAGTTAAAAGACATGAATTGTGAAAAAAAATTGGGCATTCGGTTGCGAGCATGAAATTTCGCGGATTGATCTTCCAGTCAGCGGTTTCAGATTTTAATCGGATACTGACCCAGTCCTAATCCTGTTTTTGGTCTTGCTACTTTTTTGATCATTGCGCAATCTGAAAAAAATATATTGAGATAATTGTTTGTGCAAAGAAAACTACTGTGATTCGAACACTCTATAGAACGCTCTTAACCTACAGTTTTGCTGCTTTTACGTCACTTCAACTTCGTTTCAATCGTAATGTGCAGACTAAATCTGAGAGCTCACGGAATATTTAAAAAAATATATACATGTTAAATTTAAAGCAAAAAAAATGAAGTGTTAAAGTGAAACATTGTTACTAATACTTTTTAATAGTTGAGGTAAAACATTTTTACTAACACGTTTTATCATCGATTATCTAGTAGTGCAAAAACTAGTTTGGATTCATAAACATAGATTGCTTCGAGTTGCCTATAATTGCTATGATCTTTTTTGCGTTTCAAACGATTGCTGTAAAAATGATCAAATTTGTTTTCCTCGAGGACGTCAGTCTGGATTGTTCTTACATATATCATGAAAATTGGCATAGAAGAAAGGAAAAGCTATAAACACCAGCGAACTCAACGGGGCGGGGGGACACCCGTGCCCCCTCTCAGGGATTTGACTTGCCGACCCAAAGGGTTCCCATTTGTGCTAGTTTGAGATATCCAATTTTTACTGTTGGATCCTATAACTTTCCTAAATCTGAGGGCAAAGCGCGTGCCCAAAAAATGCAATTTTTTGATCAAAAATTTCGAAAAGTACCTAAAAACACTTTTTTTGGCCTGTTGTTTTTTAAAATATTTTGAACATACACCCCACTTCCTCGTGAAAATCTGCCCCTGGCTATATATATACATATAAAAAACAAAACATATAAAAACATATAAAAACAAAACAAAACTGAAAAGAAATGAAGCGATGACGTTTGTTAAATAATAATGGATTATAATGCATTATAATGGATTATAATTCATAAAAATTTGAGAAAAATAACTTTCATAAAATAATCGATTATAATCGATTATAATGAATTTTATTGTTTCGAAAAATCGTAACCTTATAATCCCTTTTTAATCGATTATAATCAATTCCTTTTTAAATTTATGAAGACTGACAATAATAACCCATTATAATCTGATATTTTCAGTTCCTCTTTACC
>NC_087066.1:17237078-17380078 GCF_963678635.1 Symsagittifera roscoffensis | reverse complement strand
CGGCTAATATATTTTTCAAGACCTCACAGTGATAACCCAAAAAAAAATTTCATTAAAAACTAATGAAATTTCGATAAATTTTAACCAAAAAAAAATTTATATTTCAAGTTTTAAAATATCAGCATTAGGAAGTTAACTGGAGAAAGGGACTGTCAGCCGCTTGTTATACTGTTTCTTCCGGCACTCCAAACTCTTTCGTTTGGCACAGCTGTACCCGCGATGCTTAAATAGTCTATCGCATTTTTTTACAACAGCGCATTCTTGATTTTAATTACCTTCCAGCAGGGGTGGGAAATCGATAATCGCATATCCGATATTTCGCGATACAATATATCGAAATATCGATCGACAAGCTTTCAAGTATCTCAATAATCTATCGACTGAAAACTTATTACGTTTGACCTTTATTCATGAAGCGAAAGACAAATGAGATCCGTTTTTTATCTCTATTTTGTGATATATGGGTGCTATGACTGTCCACGAGCCCAATTTTTTTACTTTTCTTTTTTGTGTTCCGGCACACTATTTCCTGACAGGATAGTATGGGAAAATATACGGAACTTTGCATCCAAACACTTCACAACACGCATATTCTCCAACATGCAAAAAGGCCTCCTGCCACGAACAACCTTTGTGCCAAGCTCTTCGAGAATTTTCTACCTTGGGTCGTCATTGGAGTAATAATTTTCAGCTTTAAGCCCAAGCTTGATTTGTTTGTCATCTCCTATTGTCATGTCCTATTGTTTGTCATCCCTCCTTTGCATTCAATTCTGCCTCCTCGTTTTGCTTTTTTTTTTAATAACTCCGGATGCACATGCTGTAAATGATACAATACATTTGTCCTTGTTCCGTTCTCGTAAGAAAGTAATTTGTTTCCAGGGCATATCAATCATTTCGCCTTTTCCAAAGAGTCATCTTTCTCAAAGTAATTCCAGACTGGATTTGAAGTAGGAGCAGTCATTCTAATCTTGAAAGCAGCAGAAACTTTTCTAAATAGTTCTGTTCTGTGCAGGGGCGGATCTAGGATTTTCCCGAGAGGGGGGGGGGCGGATTTTCAAAAAAAAAATCGAAAATTTTGTCGACCGTTTTTTTAGGTCGACCAAATTGATTTTCTGAGATCTCCCAAAGCACTACAAAGAATCGTTTTTGGCCAAAATTTCTGCGCCACCGACAAAATTTCGAAAAAAAACAGGCCAAAAAAGGCCTTTTTAGCCAATTTTTGGAAAATTTTGACCAAAAAATTGAGTTTTTTCGGCGCGCACTTCCGCTCAAAATTAGAATATATTGGCGCCAAAGGAGCCTTTAGAAAAATTTTAGTGTCCGTCACCAAAAATGAATATCTCAAAATAGTACAAAGGGAAACCCTTTGGGTCGGCAGGAGGACGAATCCCTGAGGGAGGGGGGTGCGTCCACCCCTAAATCCGCCCCTGGTTCTTCATTACGTAATATAGACAATACGAAGCTAAAGTGCAGCAACGAAAATGAAATTGATAATCTGTTAGTATGAATTAGTGTGTAGAAAAATGAAGTTCTTATTTCAGAGTTGATATTTTGCGTCGTTTATTTTTGCTTCTGATTGATTGTGACACATTTCAATCATCAAGTTTCATCAACCGAAGCTCAAGAAGCACTGGATGAATTTCAGGGATTTGGTAACGTCATTGATTTTCAATCAACTTCGATTAATCGCACATACTTATACCCTTGATTTGCGTGTTGATTTCATCAATACAAACTTTTAAGTGTTTTTCTCATCTTGAAAGTTTGTAAAACCAATTGGAATAAAGCGTCTTGAATCAAAATTCGTACATTCAAAGTTTTTTAAGGATGTATACTAAAAAAAATTGTTTTGTTGCAAGTTACCTATCTTGAAACAAATGACGCTCAGCCAGAAAATATAACCTTCTGTTGCTAAATTTAAGGTTTGTTGCAAAAATGCAAAGACTTGTTATTAACGTTTTGTTGCTTCTTAGTTATGTCGACTGATTCTATTTATTAATTTCTGGGTTTTCCAAACAATCAAACTAAGGAAACTTGATGCAAGGCTAATAATTTGAAAACTCTAACTTTAAGAATGTATAAAAAACATATTTCACTTTTTCGGAAAAACTTTTTTGCTGGTTTTGTCATGTATGCATTCGCCTGCTTTATAAAAGAACATAAACAAAAATTGGTAAAAAAGTGAGAGGTAAAAAATTTTGTCGCTAAAGTCTACGCTGACACAATTTAGATCAAAAAATCAAAAAAAACTAACCATTTTTTGCAAAAGTTTATGCAAAATTAGGACTACCTTAATTGTTTAGAAAAAATAATCGCACATTCAAATCATAACGAAAAACCAATCAAATTTATTTAGGAAGTTGAGACAAAAATTTGAACGGCAAAAAAGTTGTTTTTATCATTTTAAGGTATTTGCAATTGTGTTTTTGATTTTTCAGGTTTCCACAATCTAAAAACTCCACTCAACTAAATTGGACCAAAACTTATTATTGCAATTATTTTGATTGTTAGAGTATTCATTCAAATTTCTTCTCTTTAAGAACTTCGTTTTTTTGGTTTGTTCAAAAACCATCTTTCTTGGACATTTTTAAAGAGCTCCTTCAATAACTTTTTTTCACTAGCTTAACTTTTTCATTACTATGATAGAAGTTTTATAATCAACCAAAGTTGAGGATTTATTTCAAAACGCTCATAATCATACAGTCAAAACTGCTTAATTTAGGATTTTTAAAAAAAAAAATTTGCTCTGCTGAAAGATCTCTAGCCAATAGTTCTGTCACTTGACAAAATCGGAGATGATCTATAAAAAAAAACCTTTTCCTGCCAAATCTAACAACCAGTTGAAGCAATGGAAATTTTTTGCTGTTTAAAAAATTTTCCACAGATACCAAAGTCGAGAATTTTGTTTTAAATGAGCCAAAACTAGATCAAAACTATAATTTTTGAACGAAGTTACTAAAAATTTTTATGCTGTTGACTTTTTACGATGATCAGTATATATTACAATCACCCTAGTTATTTTTTTTTTTCAAGATAGCTTTAATTTTTTTAAATGAAAATTCTTAGTAAAAAGTTCGTAAAATTGCATTGTGGATATAAGAAATGCCGGTTTTTAATGATTGGCAAGACTGGGGTCAAGTTTTGTTTATGATGGTTAAGAATTCTATTTATTGCTGCACGACTGGGCAAGGCTGATTAAACTGCTTTCTCATCTGTTACTTCCTGGAGACAATTGGCAATCATACTACTATTGACAGGTACAATTCGCTGCTTGTCTTCTTTTTTCAGCTGATGCCCGATCTGGTTTGCCTCAGTTTTTTCATGTTTTACATCGTGGCTGTGGTCAATTTTGGTTGATAACAGTTCATTTCATGTTGTGACGGCGAGCTTGCGGCGTTTGTGTGAACTGTATCCTGCTCCTCACGTAATTTGACTCAAAATTTTTATGTTGGATGTTTCGGAACGAACTGGTAAAACAATGACGCGGAATGAAAGAATAGCCGTACTTCATTCTGTTTTAATGGCGCTAAGTGTAGAATATTGTCAATTTTTGGCGTGTCATTGCCAAAAATTATGACTTCTTGGGCTCAAACTAAACTATTTTCAATTAAAGTATTTGTTATTTCAAAACCAGACCACTCTACATTAGCACTTGCTCGTCCTTATTTCTACAATCACCATAGTTTTTTTTTCAAGATAGCTTTGTTTTTTTTAATGAAAATTCTTAGTAAAAAGCTCGTAAAATTGCATTGTGGATATAAGAAATGCCGGTTTCTAATGATTGGCAAGACTGGGGTCAAGTTTTGTTTATGATGGTTAAGAATTCTATTTATTGCTGCACGACTGGGCAAGGCTGATTAAACTGCTTTCTCATCTGTTACTTCCTGGAGACAATTGGCAATCATACTACTATTGACAGGTACAATTCGCTGCTTGTCTTCTTTTTTCAGCTGATGCCCGATCTGGTTTGCCTCAGTTTTTTCAGGTTTTACATCGTGGCTGTGGTCATTTTTGGTTGATAACAGTTCATTTCATGTTGTGACGGCGAGCTTGCGGCGTTTGTGTGAACTGTATCCTGCTCCTCACGTAATTTGACTCAAAATACTTATGTTGGATGTTTCGGAACAAACTGGTAAAACAATGACGCGGAATGAAAGAATAGCCGTACTTCATTCTGTTTTAATGGCGCTAAGTGTAGAATATTGTCAATTTTTGGCGTGTCATTGCCAAAAATTATGGTTTCTTGGGCTCAAACTAAACTATTTTCAATTGAAGTATTTGTTATTTCAAAACCAGACCACTCTACATTAGCACTTGCTCGTCCTTATTTCTAACATCAAAAAATCAAGTAAAAGTGTTAAGTATGGGACAAAACGGCATAGGACAAATTGTCATGTGGGGCAAGTTGGCATATGACAATTCGCCATGAAGGACAAGTTAGTATAGGACAAGATTTTATAGGGCTAATTGACTTGAGGCAAACAGTCCTGACACCATTTTAGTAGCGCAAAATTACACTTAACAAAGAAATGATGAATAGAAAAGATTGATAAACTGTAACAAAATGTAGCCTTCGAGTTTATCAGAGGGTCATCCTTCTATGACCCAGACTGCCATGAAAAACTGGATTTTTTTTTAGATTGTCGTATCAAAATGAGAGACAATCAAAGTTTTGTTTGGGATGGGAACAATCTGTGTTGCTTGCTCTGTAACTTTTTCTTCCTGTTTTTCAACAAAACATAGTTCACTGCTTTCAAAACAACCAATCAATTGATCAGAGCGGGGTAATAAAGACCGCTAAGAATCCAATACATGAGAAGAAAGGTTGGGTCGAAAAAACTGTCACAAAAATGAGCTACAAGCAAGCTGCTATTTTGAATTCAGCCAAGAGTTCGAAAACATGTAGCCTGCGAACTATGTATAAAATATTTCAAGTGAGACTTGACAGTAAAATCAAGCAAAATGGAAAAATACACAGCGGCAAAGCTAAGCTTCGCACCACTTAGAAAAAATAAGGCCTTTAAGCCAACTTAATGCAGGCTGAAACTCATCAAATAAAAAAAAACGAACAGAAAAAAAAACCAAAAAAAACATGTTATGAAAAATTATAATTTATAGGAAGATTTTAAGCACTTTGTGCGATCCAGAGGGGAGCATGAAAATTATATTTTAATTGGAACGCCTCAAAAAAGGCCACTAAGCCGATAAGATATGAGCCGAAATCATTTTGGCTGAACAGTTTTTAAGCAAAAAAATATATACAAAGTCAGTTTTAAATTTAACAAATTACATAAAAGTATCAAAAACACTTTAGATTACAAAAAATGGTCACAGCACAAAAAAAGGTTAAAAAAAATATAGAAACTAAGTCGACTAAATATAAGCAGACAACCGAAGGCCGATGTTCTTTTGATACTAAACCTTTTGGATTAAAAAAAAACTGGTGCTGACCGCTTTCGAGCTAAGGTTTTTAGCCGTTTATTTGTTTTAGTAACCGCAAGCGTGATCAGAGAAGTCGTCAGTTGTCATGCCATTAGCTCGGAAGTTTTGTTGACAAGTATCATTTTGAAGCACGATTGAAAAAAAAAAACATTTTTTTTGGTTGAACGTTGAATGGTACGGTGTTCATCTGGAAAGTCTGTCTTTCAATTTTTCGAACTAATTATGGCAAGTCGGAATGAAAAAAAGAATTTGTTTTTTCGTTTTTCAGATAGAAAGTTTGTACTTTCAACGGTCAAAACTAGGAAGCGGAAGTTTTCAGCTAATGGATAAATAAACTTCAATGTGTTAATTAGTGGAGTGAAATCTTGCCTCAGAGTGTTTTGCAAATAAATTTTATAATAACAATAGCAATAATTATATTTAAGTTTGTAGACCTCTTTAACTGCAATGAATCGAGTACATCTTTCTTATACCATTCCACACCCAAGTATATTGATACACATACATTAGTCTTTTCACTTTCACATTTTTCGAGATATTTTATCATCTTAAGGTTAATTATTTTTTATAGGGGAGGGTTGACGGATTTTTGATTCATTGCAGTTGCGAGTCATCAATTCGATTCAGTTAAAAACGTCAGTTGAATGTCGAATTTTGCTCACGGCCGTTTAAATCTCGTTCTTTTTTATTCAAGCCTCGTCTCGTCTCGTGTCGTGTAATGTGTCGTCTATTCCTCCTCTCGCTCCTCTCCGTTCTTGATGATCTTGACGAATGAGGCGTAGTCTAGTCCGTCATCGTAGAGACACGAATCAGCTCCCTTGAACATGTCCTCAACCTCTTCCGGACTGAATCGATCCCCCATCGAGGTCAGCAGACGCTTCATCCTTAAAACAAAAATCAATTTCAACGAGATGGAAAAATCACCGCAACACCAGAGCCATATTTTTTATGGTTGAATAAATGTACACGAGACAAAAACTTATATGTTGAATAGACACGTACATATAGTTTCATCAATTTACTAAATAATCCGTGGCAATTACTAGTGGAACATGTTAACGTCGCTGTGAGCTGCAATTTTATCCCATCAAAGTTAAGGAGGCTTTTATTTTTTTAATATATTTTAAACCCTTTTGAAACAATCAATTTGTCGTTGAAAATAGGGACGATCGGACACATCTCAACTGATGACCGGTTTAGATAGGTAGAAACAGGAACGATTGGTCGCCTCTAAAGCCCACCTCGTGTACTAACTACTAATATAAGCACTAACTACAACCCCTCCCCCTGTACTATCTAATAAAACCACGGTATACTAACTTGTCTTCTGAGATGCGTCCAGTGGCCTCTTCATCTAGCAGTTTGAATGCATTCAGAATACTCTCCTCGGGGTCAGTGCCACTCAGTCTCTCCCCGAACAGTGTGAGGAACATGGTGAAGGAGATAGGTCCACTGGCCTCCTTGACCATACTGGACACATCACTGGAGGAGACATTCTTGCCCAGAGACTGCCACGTGGCGGCGATGTCCGACTCAGAGATGGTCTGGTCCTTGTCCACGTCGATGATCCCAAAAGCCTGAAATAATTAAAAGCACAATTCTGGATTAGCTTCAAAACAATTTTTCTAAGTGTTCGTGCCGAGAAAAACTGGTCTGAACATGTTCGCTTTCGGACGAGATTAGACGAATAGAGAAGTTGGATAAGAGGCCGACTTCCCACAATGTGTTTATTCAGGCTAATTCATTCGCCCTTCAAAAAGTAATCGGCAATAGAGATAAACATGGAGACAATTTTTTTTTCTATGTTAAGTAAATCATTTCGAAATTGATATTTTTTAAAAATCATTCTGGTGGAAACATTCTGTGCTCAGCAACCGGCTCTCGTTGTTTATTATGAGTTTATTACAAATTAGCAATAAACAACATTCCACTAATTTACACAGAAACAAAGCTTCCTTTCTCAAACACAAGCGAGAAAACGACAAAAAGCAGTAAAATAAAAAAGACATCAATGCCTCGAATTAGAAAAACGTTTGCCGTGTCGGATTCCACGTGCAACCCAGAGCTTAGAAAGATCACGTTTTCGCATCTACGCCAAGAGCCATTGAACTTTTCCTAACACTAGCCACGAAAAAAAAACAGATACAGATGCTTATGAATTGCCAACGCTATGCAGCAAACACTGCTCCTATTATTAATTAAATTATTGCTAAATGCGGCATTGAAACTCCGACCAGTAGATTAGGAATCTCATGTCCTTCACCCTGTTCCATGGTTGCTTGAATAATCGATTGAATGACCAAAGAAACGATTGGTTTTTTATTAGCCCCCTGCCCAGCTCGCATCATTCAACTTTGGGCCTTTTTTCAATTGGGGAGAGAGATGTCATCAATTTTGCCGCAGCCGATCCCACCTTGAAGAGGTGGATGACATTGGGACCCCTCTAACCGTGACGAAAGCGGGATTCGAACCCACGACCTTTGTGTGAAACATAACTCACTCGGCCACGGCAACAAAAGTATTTTTTTAAAAGAACATGCTTTGTTATTTCAACTGCTTCAGATAGTGATTATTGCAAAAGTTTCACCAAATGAGAGCTTTTAACCTCGACTTTGGTTGAAAAAAAGAAGGTTTGTTCTAATACACTACGCTTGTTAGCTCCCATGAGTAATTAAAGAGACTACATGCATTTCAAAAAATCATAACCTCTTTCTCAGGTTGAGGTAACAAATCTTCGCCCAAAAAACAACACAAAAACTGCAGGTAAATCTTAGATAGGTTCACAATGAAAGTTAACAACGGAAAAGAACAGCTCATATATCTCCGTTTCTCGCGTATAAATGGTCTTAGCATACGGACATAAACTTATGAACTTAAGAGCAATCGCGGTTATGAAATTAAGAGCCAAAATGTAGAAGAAGCAATGTTTAAAACGGTATTTTCACATCACAGCATTTATGTTTTTTTAACGGGAAAATTTGTTGAAGCGTAGAGATGTTCTGCATTTTTGTAACAGCAATTATTCCTTCCTTTTCCGTGGTAGGGGTCCAACTACGAGATGCTAGAAAGGACCTCCGGGTTCTATTAGTCGTTTGTGGAGTTTATGAGAAACAATGTGCGATGTTCAATTCTTAAAACTAGAGAGACCGCCTAATACATCCTCATTCGACCTCATTCTAATGACCTCATACTACATACATCTATTCTGAAACTAACTTAATTAAGAAAAAAATGTGTTTTTAGAGTGTTTTTCTTGCTCCCCAAAAGTTTTGACTACTGTTACATTCTATTGACAAAGAAAGAAACATTTAATCGTTGAGATAAGAAAAATTGAACACTAAATTTTCCCCAGTAAAACTAAACTTTGTTGTGGCTCAATTTTAAGCATCTTAAACAATGTTCAATATATACAATTCATAGGACTTAAATTAGACACCACGCTCGATCCCCAACGAGTTTTTTTTGAGGTACCGAAAATTGAGCGGAGAAAATCACACTAAGCCAGAGTAGCTCCTTCCCACTCCTTCGAGAGTGGTCGATGCCAAAACAATTGGATCCATGGCCATGCAAATTGAAGCCATGCAAATTCTTTGGTTCGATTTTTTTTTGCATGAAAAGAATAATCCAAACTTCTGTCCCATTTTTGCTGTTTCAACAATGAAACCTCAACATCAAACATTCAAGCCAAAAACCTACAACTTGATCAAAACTTAAATTAAAATTGATTCAAAAAAGCTCTTGAGTATTAGTTCAAATGCTTAACCTTTTCTGCACTAACTAGCATTTCTAACTAGCGTCTAACGCACCTCCGGTACTTCAGACAGATTAGTGATAAAGTTGCTGATAAAACATTTTAAAAAATAACGAAATGAATGCAACCACAATATATGAGGAATCCAACATAGCTTTAGATTTCAAAATTTGAACTTCATGGTTTTTTAAACACAAATAGTCAAAACTCGAACTACTGGGTTTCAGAAGTATTTTTAACTCATTAACAAAGATTCATTTTCAAAAACATCAAATTTATAAATAGGATTCAAATACAGCTTAATTAATTATAAAATATCAGACTCTTTTTTCTTAATTTATTGGCAAGTTTAATGGAAAAAATTTGAAATGTCACAAGAAAACCAAATTGAAAAAGGCGAAGTTTTTTAGATCTTAAGTTTTTTGAAAAATTTTAAAAAAAGTAGAAAAACGGCATATCTCCGAAGCTAAGATGTTTTGAGCAATCAAACTTGGACGTAGGATCTGCAACCTATACGCGTACCCAGAAACCACCCCACAATAGAGTTGGGAATTTCAAACTATGAAAAGATCTATTTTAATTCATTTTTGATTAAACTTTATTTCAAACTTAAGGAAAATAATCTCTGACATCAAGCTGGAAAGTCGAACAAAATTTCCTAGCCATTGCAAAATACAATTTTGTTTAAACTGACAAATTCTTTCGTTAAACATGCAAAAACAATAGATAAAAAGCTTAAACATTTCGAGATAGTGAAGCACGCATTTAAATATATAATAGATTAATGCTGAAATTTTACGTGATCAAACTGTCCCATCTGTTTTTTAAAACATTAGGCTCATCAAGAGATGATTTATTAGATGACTAAGAATTTTTCAAGCAACAAAAGAAAAATACACCAGCAGATATTAACGAACATAGCCAGTAGCACAGAATGTTCAAATAGCGATTAAAGCGAGGAAAAAAACAGACAAAACATGGAAAATCATAAAAATCCACTTAGATTTTTTTCAATAAAGGTCAATTGAATTAAATACATCTGCTAAATTAGAGATACTAATAACTTAAGCAATCAACCTCTTTTTGAGATAAATCTCTCGCTGAGATAAATATTTCGATTTTTGTTTTAGGAATTCAAATCACGGCTGAAAGAGCATTAATATAACAACAGAATTGGGCGTATTTGAGCATTGTGAAGGCACTCAAAAGTGCTAAAAAAGCACAAGCTATATCATAGTTCATTCTCACGCCGTGATGTGATCGGAACAACAAAATCGCCTCTTACTGTGCATGTAGCATAGGTCTTATCACAAAACGAATTGTAGAAAATTAAACCCAAAAAGACACTAAAAATTCACATGACGAAAAATTATCTAACTTTTTAAAAAAAATTTATTGTGTATAAAATACGTCTCAATGATATCAAAATTCTTTATAATCAAAATTAACTGAAAAATTTGGGAAATTACGTTATTACCGATTAGGGAACGCCGACAGATGGCAAAATTTTCTGAGAAAACTGTCACCACAACACAATTGTTGTTTCAATGTTATTGAACCAATCTTATTTTTTCAGCTACACAAGGCAACAATGCATGTAAGCTATGGTTTACAAAATTAAATATAGCCATCAGACAATTAGTAAAGTATCAATAAACACACACACACACACACACAAAAGACGAATTGAACGATGTTTTTTTATTCAACTTTCGTCTTTTAAAGAAAAAATTTAAGTCACTAAAGCTTTTTGAACTTCAAACAAAAATAACAATTGACCATTTTTGGTTGAAATATAGCCAACAGACAGTTGAAAATAGTCAAGGAACGCAAGTAAACAGAAAAAAAACTGACTTGTTCTTTGAAAAAATCTCAATTTTAGAGATTCCAAGAAAAAATATGTGACTTTTCAGCTCTTAGAGATTCTTGAACGATTTATGATTGATTTTTTACTTTTTGATAAAGCAAAATACTTTTTTGATTAAACTAACACAATTTAAATTCGTCACTTTTAAACTTTCGCCGTTTGAACTTAAAACACATAAGCGAACCGGAGCTACGCGAAAATTCCGGTACAATTAAAAATTTGCATTACAACAAATCAATTTGTTGAAAAATGAAGCTGACAAAATTACGTGAAAAAAGTCGAAAATAACTATATCTACAAAAATTTTAAAACTTTGTCAAGTGTTGACTACGTTTATTACTCTTACTAAAAGTAATCCCCTCAGAGTTGCTAATTACAAACATTAGAACAATTATAAAATTACAATTCTAGGAGCCCATCTAAAGCTGGAGCTATCGGTTTATTTTTTCCTGAAGTTTTGCTACTGATGCAGGATGGATTGGGTGAAATCAAAATTTTGGCTTCACACAAAACCTCAATTGTTTCTCTTATAAAAAAGGAGTGAACATTTTTAAAATTGGAACTTTCATTCAGACAAACTTTAAAGCGGGTAGTTTTCGAGAAAAGCGGGTGGGTAGTTTCGAGAAAAACTAAAATGCTTCAGAAAACGGTCAAAAAATCTAATTTTTGAAGGCCATACATTTTTGGGTTAAAAAAATTGCGCGGGTAGCATATGCACGGTAATTTCTCACAGCCCATTTTTATTGCACCCAAAACTTTTCAGGTTAGGAAGGGCAGTTTTCTATTTTAATTCATTTTGATTAAACTTTATTTCAAACTTAAGGAAAATAATCTCTCACATCAAGCTGGAAAGTCGAACAAAATTTCCTAGCCATTGCAAAATACAATTTTGTTTAAACTGACAAATTCTTTCGTTAAACATGCAAAAACAATAGATAAAAAGCTTAAACATTTCGAGATAGTGAAGCACGCATTTAAATATATAATAGATTAATGCTGAAATTTTACGTGATCAAACTGTCCCATCTGTTTTTTAAAACATTAGGCTCATCAAGAGATGATTTATTAGATGACTAAGAATTTTTCAAGCAACAAAAGAAAAATACACCAGCAGATATTAACGAACATAGCCAGTAGCACAGAATGTTCAAATAGCGATTAAAGCGAGGAAAAAAACAGACAAAACATGGAAAATCATAAAAATCCACTTGGATTTTTTTATCAATAAAGGTCAATTGAATTAAATACATCTGCTAAATTAGAGATACTAATAACTTAAGCGATCAACCTCTTTTTGAGATAAATCTCTCGCTGAGATAAATATTTCGATTTTTGTTTTAGGAATTCAAATCACGGCTGAAAGAGCATTAATATAACAACAGATTTGGGCGTATTTGAGCATTGTGAAGGCACTCAAAAGTGCTAAAAAAGCACAAGCTATATCATAGTTCATTCTCACGCCGTGATGTGATCGGAACAACAAAATCGCCTCTTACTGTGCATGTAGCATAGGTCTTATCACAAAACGAATTGTAGAAAATTAAACCCAAAAAGACACTAAAAATTCACATGACGAAAAATTATATAACTTTTTTAAAAAAATTTATTGTGTATAAAATACGTCTCAATGATATCAAAAATCTTTATAATCAAAATTAACTGAAAAATTTGGGAAATTACGTTATTACCGATTAGGGAACGCCGACAGATGGCAAAATTTTCTGAGAAAACTGTCACCACAACACAATTGTTGTTTCAATGTTATTGAACCAATCTTATTTTTTCAGCTACACAAGGCAACAATTCATGTAAGCTATGGTTTACAAAATTAAATATACCCATCAGACAATTAGTAAAGTATCAATAAACAGACACACACACACACACACAAAAGACGAATTGAACGATGTTTTTTTATTCAACTTTCGTCTTTTAAAGAAAAAATTTAAATCACTAAAGCTTTTTGAACTTCAAACAAAAATAACAATTGACCATTTTTGGTTGAAATATAGCCAACAGACAGTTGAAAATAGTCAAGGAACGCAAGTAAACAGAAAAAAACTGACTTGTTCTTTGAAAAAATCTCAATTTTAGAGATTCCAAGAAAAAATATGTGACTTTTCAGCTCTTAGAGATTCTTGAACGATTTATGATTGATTTTTTACTTTTTGATAAAGCAAAATACTTTTTTGATTAAATTAGCACAATTTAAATTCGTCACTTTTAAACTTTCGCCGTTTGAACTTAAAACACATAAGCGAACCGGAGCTACGCGAAAATTCCGGTACAATTAAAAAATTGCATTACAACAAATCAATTTGTTGAAAAATGAAGCTGACAAAATTACGTGAAAAAAGTCGAAAATAACTATATCTACAAAAATTTTAAAACTTTGTCAAGTGTTGACTACGTTTATTACTCTTACTAAAAGTAATCCACTCAGAGTTGCTAATTACAAACATTAGAACAATTATAAAATTACAATTCTAGGAGCCCATCTAAAGCTGGAGCTATCGGTTTATTTTTTCCTGAAGTTTTGCTACTGATGCAGGATGAATTGGGTGAAATCAAAATTTTGGCTTCACACAAAACCTCAATTGTTTCTCTTATAAAAAAGGAGTGAACATTTTTAAAATTGGAACTTTCATTCAGACAAACTTTAAAGCGGGTAGTTTTCGAGAAAAGCGGGTGGGTAGTTTCGAGAAAAACTAAAATGCTTCAGAAAACGGTCAAAAAATCTAATTTTTGAAGGCCATACATTTTTGGGTTAAAAAAATTGCGCGGGTAGCATATGCACGGTAATTTCTCACAGCCCATTTTTATTGCACCCAAAACTTTTCAGGTTAGGAAGGGCAGTTTTCGAGACAAGACAAAAAGTTTCAAAATACTGACTAAAACTTAAAATTTGACTATTCCGAGAAAGATAACTTTTTGGTAAAAAGTTTGGGTTTTGCGACATAAAAAAGATTATCTGCACAAATCTCGAATTTCCAGTTTGATTTCGTACTTGAAAAAATTATTCTTGTGAGAAAATTTCGTCGTTGAATCTCATTTATGACCATTTTCAAATAAGTTTTGGTTACAAACCACTTTCGTTACTTCGGTATGCATAGTTTTGCACAGCCGAACATTTTGCACAGCAGAATTAATTTTTTTTCCGCTAGGAAACCTAAAAATTAAAACAGACTTTTAGATATATAGGTAATTGGAGAGCCTTTCTTCTAACAACTGAATGTGAAATAAATCAAAAGTCAAACCACGTAGATCAAATTTGGGTGAACAAATTTTCCTAAAAAAAACGAAAAAACTCGATGCGACCTATATTGACGTTTATTGACACTTAAGAAGGGAGTTTAGAAAGACGCCGCAAGGTTGATCTGCAAAATAATACTATGTTCGGCTGTGCAAAATTATTCATACTGAATTAACAAGTGGTTTGAAACCAAAAACTATTTGAAAATGGTCATAAATGGGATTGAACGACAAAATTTCCTCACACGAATAACTTTTTGAAGTCCGAAATCATATAATCAAACTTGAAACTCGGGATTTTGTGCAGATACCTACACTATGTCGATTGAACTCGAACTTAGTTTTCGTTAAAACCAGGGCCAGATCTGGTATTCTTCGAGGTGGGGCATATATATTTATTTTAAATGTTTAGAAATTTTCCAAAACACTTGCAAGACCTATATTTTGCCAAAGTTTTCTGCGGCGCAGGGGATTTAAAAAAACAGCAAGAAGCGACGTTTTAGGACTCTTTTCGAAGCTTTTCTGCACCGCAGGGGATTTTTAAAAAACGGGCAAAAGCGAAGTTTTAGGGTTCTATTTGGAAGCTTATTTCTTCGCGGGATTTCCCCTCAAACTTCGTGTACATTGGCGCCGAAGGTGCTTTTGGGAAAATTTAAGGTTCGGTCGGCCAAAAATACATGCTGTAAAGTAGTACAACAGGGGGACCCTTTAGGAGGTCAAATCACTGAGCGGATCGTCCACTATTGCTTAGAACCTCCTTCTTTTACACATTTCCGTTGGAATGGATGCAGGACAGGAAATAGGCAAAACTTAAATGCATGCCTGCAAAAACATAGAAAAGGACATAAAAACAAATTTAACAAGAAAATGCGTCCTTGATGTTGATATTCTTCCAACGTACAGCGTTTTAATCAGCAAAAAAGTATTCAGCTACAGACAGCAGTTTTTGAGATGAAGTATTGACAATTTGATTATCTAGAGGACAATTATGAAGTCTATACGGGGCTGAAATTAAGCTTTGAATACAATTAAAAATTTGAACTAAAAAAACGAAACGACCATTTGGAAGATAAAACAATTGCTTTCAAAAGAAAAGGTTTAAGTCTCAGCAAAACTGCACGGGCAAACCAGCTTCTTACAAATCACGAGCCCATCAATTGATCTAAGAAACCCCATCACTATCATCATCATTAGGCTGCTTAACCACCTTTTTTGGAACTCAAATGTGTGTTTAGTTTTTTAGCACGTATATCTCAAGTCATTTCGGATTTCGGATCATTTTTATACTTTTCGGTTCCTTCTCTTAAAATAACTTCAAAGCCCTAGTTTGTGCATTGCTGATCTTGTTACCATCACAGGCACATGTGTTAGGTAAAACTCTACCCCCCCCCCCCCACAACTCTCATCCTCAACAAAAAACAACTAAAAAATTTAAGGAAAGCTACAAGTCGCAGTTTTAAACTTAGTTTAAAACGCGGCATGGACAACTATTGAACAATTAGAACATGAAACATGAAGATGGTTTTTAAGAGGCGCTGACTGACCTCCTTGAACTCCTGGATCTGTTTCTGGTCGAACATGGCGAACACGTTGGAGGAGGCCCTCTCCACCTTCTTCTTTCCACCCTTAGCCTTGGATGCCTGAAACACATCTGCACTCACCCACAAACAGTCAGATACACAAACCAGCATATGGAAAAAAAACTGTCATTACATGATTTGGACACACCTATGGTTAAAATGAGCTGAGTTATCATGATCAACATTTTAAATTACCAGTAACCTTGATATTATCAGGAATGTGAAATTATTTTGGAAGGTATGCGTCTCAGCCACAAACTGATATATTGAGTCCAAAATTATTGAAAGGGGGAAGGGGGGGGGGGTAGTTATGAGAAGTATGATAATTGATTGCATATTTAATTTACTCAGAGCTTTGTGAAAAAAAAAATGCAAAAAAGGAAAATAGCCCTGAAACCTTAAAAAAAAATAGATAATCTCATATCAAGTTTTTACCCATAAAAAGTCAAACCTGTGATACTTTTTTGTTAGGATATGGCAACAAAAATTAGGAAAAATCTAATCGATAGCACTGCTATGACTTACCATTAGTGCTAGTTGGTAGTAGTTTTTGTTGGAACTTCGGTGTAATCTATCTAGAGAGCGTTAACTGTAGCAGTGGAACTAAATGGCGGCAGCGGGTATGTCCAAAATGAAACCCACAAGGAAACCAAAACACACCAGAATACAGATCAAATGTGAGCCAAAATGGAACAGATTCCAACCAACCAACACAACGCAATGGGTAAAATAGCCAAAACGTAAAACCAAATATTCAAAGACTGGGTAAACCCAAACTTTTCGATCTTCTAATTCCAAGCCCGCCAGTTAAAGTTAACGCTTCATACTTAAACCGACTCAGAACTTCTAGCTTATGCCCACTAGCAAAGTTTTCAGCTTAGAACAGTGCCTGAAACTGTTAACTTTTATCCCTCGTTGTATGAAACTTCACTGGTGTTTTGGCTTCATTCACTCTATATTTAGGCATGAAACTGGAAGCTGTGTCGTTCTATTTGCCAGATAGGAGTGATAACACGCCTGTGCGTTTGTACATGGAAAATGCGACCAGTTTCGAAATATCTAGAGCTTCAACGAACTTGGGCTATTTTGTTATTGCTTGGTAACTCTATTCCTTAAATCATGTAAGCACACCTATACAATTTGGTCACAGTTTTAGGAGTAAATTATGAATATGGAAAACTGAGCAGATTTAAACAGAGTTCAATTTACCGCAATAACTTCATTCACTTTTATTTGGTAATATTCTTATCAGTTGCTCAGCTATAGAAGTTGTCTACATGCACGAGCAAAATGAAAAGTGGAACCAAACTTTACAGACCTCAAGCCTGTTAACAGTAAATAATGACACCAAACTATTCGAGAAATCATTCAGAAATGTAATCGATTTCTCATAACTTTGTAACATAAACACAGAACTCCACTTATTGGGCAATTCTGCCATTTCAACATACGAGCAAAAGACAACATGTACTGTATTTGAACTGGTCTCTTGTTCGCGTTTCAAAAAATGAAGGGTAAGATCGGAACCGGTTTTGCATGTGTACCATTTACTGGCTTGGTTAAACCCAAATAAAGACATGTTCAACCCAAGTCTCAGAACAAGTTACTTCCTGTAAATTCTAAGAACTAAGAAGAAAACTGTTAAAACATGATTTGATTATATGAAACAATAAACTTGAACAAGAATAAACCAAAGTTATCAGAGTCTGGCAAAGGCGTAAAATATTCCGTATGAGGAGCCAAAGCAGTTCCGCAGCCGAGAAGTTATCTGACAAAGGCTTGAACCCGAAACCAGAAAGTGTGCGTCGGCTATCGAAAGATTTTAGAAACGCTTTTAGGAATTATTGAAATATAATGAAAACGTTTTTAATGTCTCACCCTGTTCACGATTACGATGGCCGTTTTGCTGCTTCCGGTTTTTAGGTGTTTTAAAGCGTTTCAAATTATGCATTTTAGCCGAAGGTTGTATTAGGTCTCTAGGAAAAGAACAGAAAGTCGCCTAAGACCTCTCAAGAGTCTCGAGAAAGGCACTTTGTCTCTTCAGTATATTGACAGTTTTTCAACAACTGAGCGAGAAGAGTTTCGAAAACTGTAACTATCGTCATCAGTCAGTGGTTTGTGAAGTTTTGGGGTCCACCATCGAACACCAGTGGGGTTGAAAACACAACGATGGTAATGATAAAGGGCGTTTGGTGATTAAATACCACGCGCCACCCCCCTCCAACTCAGCAGTACCCAAAATTTAGTCGACTTAGTTGCATTAAAAGCATAGAGTAAACATGCATTAGGCCTAATAAATTAAAATTAAACAGTTTCATAGCAGGAAATCGATCGTATAAAAATTTCTGCAACAAAGGCAAACGTTGTTGTTTCAAATAGTGCATGTAATCTGTAAAATGTCGATGAATCATTTATAATACAAAACATTATATGGAAACCTTTTAAATAAAGTGGTTCATTAGTAAATGGATTACACTGTGGAACCTGATCTAAACTATATTTTATGATTGGATAAATTAAATGTTTTACCAATGTAAAGTATTTAATATTAACCAATCATGATCCATCTAACTAACAACCCACTTATTTGTAAGTGCTGAAGTTACTTGTAATTTCAGCACCAGAGAGATTTGAATTTAACTTAGAAATTAGTTGGACTCTCCCGAGCACTTCAGCAGCCGCAATAAACCAGTATACCCTAGATCTATTGAGCCTAGCAGAGACTAGTTAAACAACCTGAGACTAGATAGTATAAGAGTAAGATTAGGATCGGTATTAGACTAAGAAGTTGCACGAATCTATCCGGCCGAAAATAAGATAGCGTGACGAGCAGACGGTGTACCCTATCCGAAATTACTCTATGAGTTATACACCCCAGTCCTAACTCATCTGGTGCGACCATAAGTCTCGAACAAGACCTTACTAGATTAGAATTAACCAAAATTAGATTAGAAATTAGACAAAAACATTTACAAAATGTTATACGACAATAATTTAATTGAAATGTCTCTCCGACTCAATAGATCAGAGCCAATATTCCGAACCACAATAGAACTACCCGGAATTGGAAGAAGACATCGAACCAAAGACGACATACGACAAAGTAGAAACTTGCCGTATAGTTATATGATAGTTCGGCAAAAGCCAGAACAAACTTTTATATTTCGAATACTACTTGCAATGAATTTAGATTTCCATTTGCAAACATAAAACCTCGAAGTAAATCTTCAAAATCATTTCAGGCGCTAAACAAATTAATATTATACAATAACGATTGATAAAAAGATCTAAGATCGTTTTCCTAAAACTCTGCAGTATTATACAAAACATGTTTGAAGAATATTTATTGGAAAATAAAAATAAAAATTAGTAGCATGACAATAAATGGTTAGTAATCATAAATCATCCTGTTGTTCCAGCTTCATCACCTAAAACATAACAGCAATCATAAACCCACTAATATCATTAAAACACTAAATCTTTCCTTTACACAAATTTAAAACTTTATTAAAATTTAAAGTCACTTAATTTAAAATCAGATCATCAAGGCTTATCCTTGGATCTTAAATCATTTTCTACTTAATTAAATTTTAAATTTGATCATCAAGGCTTATCCTTGGATCAAACAGAACAACTTTGTTCTCCCCCACCCACTTAATTAGTGTCTAACGACCTCAAACGTCGATTCACTACCCAACCCTTTCTAAAAACCCAAGACTAATAGAAATTTTTAAACAAAACTAATCATTCAAATTAAGATAAACAGTGAAGAACTTCGGTTATTCATCCTTCACTTGACCCCTCCTCTTACCAGACCCAGGATAAATCTTAGACTTAGTAAGTTTAAAATAGTATCTAACGAACTACTCGCGTTCTAATTATACCTGAACCTTGTGGATCGATTTACTATTCTCCAACCCTTGAACACAATCACTACCCCTAAGTAAGATTAAGTAAGTTAACACCTTAGCTTATACTAGTCACGAGAAAGTAAAAATCATTCTTCGGAATCGATATACTTTTCTCTCCAACCCTGAACAATTAGACCCAGGTTAAGCTAACCAAAAAATCGTAAGAACTAACAGTTTAAGTCAATAGAAATCATTTAACAACCTTTTGCATCCGTCATTCTAAACCTTATGTCATTTAAAAACCTAGGAAATAAACAAACAATCATTTTACACAATTGTGAAATAGATAACAAAAAATACGACCTTGTAATCACACCTCATACACAAACAGTTGGATACATTCGAACAAAACGACAAACACTAAAGAGAAAAATAATAACTAAACAAAGACAAATAACACGAAAAAGATTTTCAAAAAATCGAAACGCATTTTCAGAATCAGAAACCAACAGTTTAGACGAACTTTACAAACTAAAAGAATCAATAGATAAAAATTGCCCACAACACGATCAATTATATTTTTCTGACTCAGAAACAACTTCAAATTCATCACAAAGAGGAAAAAGAAGAATAAAAAAGCAGTATAAACACAAACCAGTACATTTATACAATTGGAATCAACCAATTCGACACATTAATAATTATATATTAACAGTCATCGAACGAAAAAATGAGTTCAACGCACACCCCAGGTGACGAAACTCCAGATGATGATGAAATCTTTCCTTTTATAGTAGATGCAGATACTGATAGAGGACAACACATATTTTGTCAAAATTTACTCGTAAATTTATTTGAACCCGGAATCAGTCCATGTAAAACAGAGTTCCCCGATGTAAAAATCAAAAGACAAATCATAGATCACTATCTAAAAGATATATGCAACATAACACAACAGTATGGAATCTACTCTATAGAATTCACTTCCCCAAACCATAATAATAGAACATATACTATTCAAACAGACGACCTTGATTTAGAATTTTCAAAAGTTTTTTCAGAATATATAAAAAGCATCCAATACCATAACTCACAAAGAGCAAACTCCATTTTCACCAATGAAGTTTTCGCACTAATATATAGTTATATTTCGATATTAGAAAATGAACTCCCATTAACAAATGTCTCACCGACAGAAACATCTAAACATTTAAGAGTACGACATGAAATCACACTACTCTCTAGTTATTTAAACATTATTAAAGAAAATTTCACGAAAGACGACGTTTCACAACATACCAAACACGATTTACAAAAAATTTTAGCATGGTTCATAATAGATTATTTCACACACAATATTGATTTAATTGCACAAGCAAGAAAAAATTTTAGACCCCAAAATTCGAACGATGATACCGCTATCACAGAACAATCAGATTATGTTTGGGACCCCGAATGGTCTCATCCAGCATTTATAAGCTTCCCACAATCAATCTCAAGTCAAGCAATAAGTACAATATCTTACATAAGAGATTATGTAAGAGTAATACCATTAACAATTGATGCAACACCATTAAACCATAATACATTTTTACCCGATACACAAAATAATAGTTTAAACTCTACAGTCATACACAATGAAAACCTCAATGGAACTAGGAATCTTACTCAACAAGATATCCAGACACCATCACACTTCATAAATGAAGAAATTGTACACACAACAACTACACAACAAAGTATTTCACCAATACGCCCAAATTTAACAACACCAAGAAATACAAATCCTTCACAAACACAGGTAACCTTACAATCAACCGTTAAACCTTCGGTTGCCCCTAAATATTCACATATGGATTACCAAACATACAAACCCATGACAATACCATCAAAAACACGCAAAACATTCACTAGAGACAACTTTGCAGACCATAATTATAATTATACACATCCATCAAAAACAAATTATCAACCACAAAGGAATTTTAATCAATATACAAAACCTCGAAACTGGGATAACCCAACGGCCCAATATAATTCCACAAATTTTCAACCAAATCCTCCACAGGATCGCAGTGGAAATTACCCATTTTTTCAACAAAATAAAAATAAAAAACAAACATCTTATCAAATGGATTATTTATCCTCAGATGAAGATTTCTTACAACCAGATATATTTGCACCAAATACTCAAGAATATCGTAGACAAGGAATACAGAAAACACGTACAAATCATAGAAATTTTTCTCCACAATCAATAGATGCACAATATCAACAACCAATTCAACAACAAAACCCAATTAATACACAATCTTTTCAACCAATTCAACAACAAAATCCAATGACTACACACTCGTATCAACCATCACAAATGCAAAATGAAATACCACTCCCGTATTATCTTCAACAACATGAAATAACAAGAAACCAACTTTCAAATTTTTCTCAAATGCCAAATGCAGCTGAATCATTACAAATGACAATGAATCCATACCTAATGGGTGGATCATCAATAACATCAAACAAACCCTTAATAGTTTTCACAGGAACAGACCCTGAATACTCTGTAGAAGATTACTTAAATGCAGTAACAGCAAATTTGATTTTAAATATAGGACCTGAACCAATTAATACGCCACTACATCAAAACTGGATACATCGACGCACAGCGTTGATACAAACAACCTTAGATGGCGCAGCCCAAAAATAGTTTTCAGTACTACCTCAAGAAATAAAATCAAACTGGAAAAGATTTACACAAGAATTTTCAAAAATGTTTGACTCCGAAAGAAACAAACAACAACAAAGAGTTTTATGTAATGAAATTCGCAGATTACCAAACGAAACCATCAAACAAATAGCAGTAAGAATCGAAACACTAGTTCGAAAAGCATATTCACTAAATACACACGACTATAAAAACACTAAGATGACAGAAATCTTAATGATGACCTTAACACCACAATTAAGGAAAATAGCAATAAAAAAGAGAGCATCCCATCCTTCTTCAATTCGAGAACCCGATTTAGATTTTAGAAAACTAGTAGACAAACTAGAACAAGCAGAAATCACGATGAAACTAGAAGAAACGGAGAATTTGAAATTACAATACGTTAACAAAATTGAAACGACTCCCACTAATATTAATAATATACAAGAATCAGAAACAGATCTCGTTGAAAAAATCACTGAAATACTCAATATTTACGAAAAGAACCCGAACTTTAAAGGCAAACCATCTTTCAAGAAATGGTGTAATTATTGCCGACGATACGGACATAGTATTTCCGAATGTAGACAAAAACAGCAAGATAGTCAAAATAAACCTCAAAAATACAAAGAACCAAATAAATCATTTTATCAATACATGAAAAAAGATCAAAATCTACCAAACAAAAATGTATACAGCAACAACAGTTCAGGAAAACCACTCCCGAACAATACAAGCTATACAAGAAATCAATCTCCATATAACTCAAGTTATAGAGGAAGATCACCAGAACGAAGAAACACGTATAATTCATCACAAAATCACTACAATAGACCGAATAGTCGAAATAACTACTCCAGATCAAATTCAAATACACAACGATTTGTTTCTAGATCTAATTCCCAATCAAGAAATAACTACTATCCAAACAACCAATCACGAAATTCATCATACAATAGGAATAGAAACTACTCCTATAATAGAAATAGAAGTTATTCAAACAATCGAAATCAGAATTACCCGAACAATCGATCAAGGAATAACTCATATAATAGATCGAACTATAACAGACAAAACAATAATTACCAAAACAGATCGCGAAATAATTCACAAAATCGACACCCAACTTATAATAATCGTTATAGAAATTATTCCCAATCACCACACCGGAATAATAATCACTACAATAACTCTAATAATCGTCATAGAAGTAGTACACCTAAACATCAAAGACAAATCAATCAAGTACAAGCTAACCCAGAAACAACATCAGACCCCCCAGGTATTGATGACACAGTAACTGATACGTTACAACTTAATCAAATAAACTGTACATCATCAGATTCAGAAAGTGATACTGAAAACACTCTTGCTATCAATATGATAAAAGTCGAAAATGACTATGAATCTGTCATATATGAACAACCCTTTCCATCACACATATATGAAAATCAATCAGAATTTCTTCAAAATCATTACACTACACCCATAAATTCCACACCAACGACGCAAGAAACAAACGAGATTAACACTACAGATCAAACCAATAAAAATACCAAAACAAAATGCTTGAATACAAACCACATTTATCAAAATATACAAAAAGAACAACCCAAAGAAAAAATTTGGACAATACCATTTCTGTTAGAAAGCCCAAGAAATAAAGAATTTCAACCACCAGACCTTGAAATAGATTTTTTAATTGATTCAGGAGCAGAATCAAACATAATAAACATTCCCACATGGAATGAAATAAAAACTTTACACCCAAAGCTAACACCTCTTGAAACCTCCAGTAAGTTAGCGACAGCACAAGGATCAACATTGATAAACTACGGAAAAATCCAATTATTTCTCCTCCCTACCAGAACAATGGAGCAAAGCAAACTTCTAAACAAGCCATTTAAACAAATATTCCATATTACTGATATTAAATATAACATCATTGGTATACCATTTATTTCAAAGTATATACCAACAATTAACATACTAAATAGTAAAATATTAATCAAAGATAAATATACAAAAACAAAAGAAACATCATTAACATTTTTTCAAAGATTAAATAAACAACCACCATTCTTTTCAAAATTTTATCCGATATTTAATCAACAAAGAAAACACCTGAAACCACTATCAGGAAACATCTATAATTTTTCAATAAAACAAGTTCATCAATATGATAAAGAACAAAACAAACAAAAATTTTATATGTCAGATTTTGAATTCAAACCTATTCATAAATTTTTCAAAATTACAATCTCTTCAATAAAATATTTGAAAAATTCGAATTCAGATATTATTTCCTTACATGTTTATAACAACACACCTTAACAAGTAACATTACCTTTAGGACTTTTAGGATATTGTGAAACTAACGCTACAATATCACCAATACACGAAAAAGCCTATCGCGTAAATAATATACTCCAATTACTAGATATTTGCCAATCTACAATTCTTAATGAAGAATTATCTATAAATAATATAATAAGTAACGAAAACAGAAATACGGATTATTTCACAAAAACTCCATATTTCAAACCTACATTCAACATCAGTAACTACACAGAGGACCAACAGAAATTTTTAACAATGTTTAATTTCCAACATTCACAAATAACACAAGACGAATTCGAAAAGTTAGCCAAACAGCTAATTCAATATTCATCAGTCTATGCAACATCAAAATTCGATGTTGGCAAAATCAGTTCATCACTACATCTCCCATTAAAACCAGACGCAGTTTTCAAAAAACAAAGAGCAAGTAAAGTACCAATTCACTTACATGATAAAGTAAACAGATTACTCGATATTTTAGAACAGTACAATATTATATCACCAGTTAATAAAGAAGAACAACCAAAAGGCAACACATTCATCAACCCCGTTATCATTCTAGCTAAAGGAGAATCATTAAAAATAGTTCTCGATGCTAGATACCTCAATTCACTCATAGATGAATCAAAATGTAATTGGCCCATTGAACCAATACAAGTTATTTTAACAAAAATAAACGGCAAATACTTCACAACCGCCGACATGAATAGTGCATACAATCAAATGCCACTAGATGAACAATCACGACGTTTAACACAATTTGTTATCGGAAACCAACAATATGAATTCAACCGCTTATTCTATGGAATATCCATAGGACCAGCAGCATTTTCAGCCTTTATGAGCAAAATTTTTAGACCACTAATACTCAAGAAAAACGCAATCACCTATTTAGACGATGTTTTTATGCAATCACAATCAAAAGACGAAATGTTCAAAGTTTTAGAAACATATCACCAAATACTTCAGAATGAAAATCTGAAGGCCGCCCCCGATAAATCACATTTCTTTTTGACAAGAGTTAAATTCTTAGGACATAACATAGAAAGAAAAACAATCACTCCACTGAAATCACGCATTGACGCTATTCAAAAACTTCAACCACCAACAAATAAAAAGAAAATCCAAGAGTTCCTTGGAATGTTAAACTTTTTAAGTAAATATGTTTATAAAATGCAATTATATCTACGACCATTTTACAACATCCTTAGACAACAAAATAATTTTGAATGGAATACAGAACATCAAACACGATTCGAAGAAATAAAGAAACTTTTAACTGAACAAATTTCAAACACAATTCCAGACCCTGATCAACCATTTTATGCAATGTGCGATGCTTCGAACTTTGGCATCGGCGCAGCATTATTACAATCACATAATGGTACAAATAAAATGAACCTAATATCAGCAAATTCTCGATTATTCACTCAAGCAGAGCTACGACTCTCAACTCTAATGAGAGAATGTACAGCCATAATATATACACTTACAGAATATGAATTTCTGATACTTGGATCAAAACATCCCACAGTTTTATTCACAGACCACAAACCAATCATCTTTCTTTTTACACAGAAATCTAACCCAAACCACCGAGTTTACAGATTTCAACTAATTCTAATGAAGTTTCCAAACTTACATATAGTTTGGACTGCAGGAAAAAATCTTGCATTACCAGACACCTTAAGTCGGAATACACCACCTGAATTACTTACACGAAAAACAACAGTTGAAATACCCAAAAACATAAAATTCTACCTTGCAGAAAACGAAACATCACCTCGATTAGAATGCAAATATGCAGTTAAAACTGATATTGAACAATCACAAATAAATAATTTACAACATTTCCCACTTTATTTAGATTGTCAAAATAACCATTATGAAGTTGACCTACTTGGAACATCAACTTTTAAACCAATTCCATATTCTCAATGGATAAAAAATAACACCCAACAAAAACGAACAAAACAACACCTACCTAAAAAAGACCATTTTCCACTAATTGAAAAAGAAGATTTAACTGATAAAATAAATTTATCAGGACCACAAACAAATGATTCAAAATACACAATAAATCAAGTTTTTGACCTTCACGACCCACTTGATACAATACCCTTATCTAAATTCGAAGTTGAAAACATTTTTCTCCCCCCAACAGATACGATTACAATTTCAACACTGAAACAATATCAAAACCTTGACCCGATAATTCGACAACTAAAATCATGGCACAAATATAAAACTAAACCTATCAAAGCAGATTCAACCATTCTAGGAAACAAAACACTCCTCCGATACTTTCGCAAATTTAACAACACAACAATCAATGAAACTACAGACCTTTTAGAATACAATTTAAACGAATCCACAGTTCCCTGTCTCCCTATAAGTATGATTCTTATAGCTTTTAATATTTCACATACACAAAATATTAAAGGACACTCTGGATCAGAAAAAACATATTCAAATTTTATACAAAATTTTTACTTCCCAAATGCACCAATTTGGATAAAAGTACTATGCAATGATTGTATAGTACGTCAGCTAAATAAACCTTACCCAAATCAAAAACAAGTAGCACAAAAACAAGATTTTAAAGGACAAAGTTTATACTTTAATCACCGTATCTCATTTGATACTAAAGGACCGATTTCACCCTCATCAGAAGGAAACTCCTACATTATGGTAATTGTTGACGCATTTACACATTATGTAGCACTTAATCCAGTACCACATTGTAACGCTTATTACGCATACACAACACTCTATGAACACTGGATAGCAAAATTTGGACTACCAGAAATTTTAGTTACAGACAATGGTACAGAATTCATAAATAATGAAATAATAACACTATGTCATTTATACAACATTAAACACAAACCACGTACATCTCATGCACCTTGGACAAACGGCTTAGTCGAAGGTATGAACCGTTCATTACAAGAATATCTCAGATGTATCATCAACGGAAATGATACAAAATATACCGAATGGTCAGCAGATGTAAAATTATTTCCCTTAGCATATAATTCACAAATTACGACAACTTTAGGAATGTCACCATACGAAATGGTTTTTAACCAAAAGCCACGCAAACCAATAATGTTTACAGCAAATTCACATAAAAACGCACAAGGTTATTGTCAACCAAATAAAGACTCAATTTGTTATAACCTACCTTTACATACACACGATGAAGATCATTTTCATCACCCACAAATTCTTAAATTAGCCTCCGGTACACACACCGAATGGATTTTAAATAGAGATAAAAAACACAATGAAATTTATCAAAAAATAACAAAAAAGTTATTACAAAGACAAAATATTAATGAACAAATCAATTCACGTTTTACACCAGCTTCCGATTTAAAAATTGGAACATTTGTTTTAATACCTAATTTTAATACTCAAAAAGGAATTTCTAAAAAATTACAACCCCTCCGAAAAGGACCCTACCAAATAATTGCAAAACCCACAGATGTCACATATAAAATTATCGACTCAAACAAAAAAGAAATCGTTCAACATCGAAACAACCTATTACCTTATTACCCAAAAGAATACGCACTCCGCGAATTAACCCAATTATATTCTTTCACAGGATTAAAAATCATTCAAAATGAACCACATCTGAAAAACACAGAACAAAATGATAACCCCACCGAAAATCAAAACACAAAACCAACCGCCACCAAAAACAATACACAAAACCATAAAGAATCTCCAAAACAAAGAAAAAATAGAAAAATGACAGAACAAATAATACCCCAAGAAGAAATAGACAAATCAGAACATAGAAAGACAACAAGACTCCGAAATCAACCACGTAAAAACTACAAAATGTTCATCCCCCAATCTAAAATATTAAAGAAAGTAGAATTTAAAAAGTAATTTTAAAACATTTTATACTTCACAATCTTGAAACCTCCGTAACATTTTTCAAAATAACATGCTCACAAAGTACGCAATAATTCTAGTTCAAAATAGACCAATAGGATTCATCCAATCCGCCACTTTCTCTAACTCAAACTAAGATCAATTAGACGAATAATCTAGAACTCCAGGCACATCTCTAACTATAACTTTACAACCTCCAGGTCAAAAATAAGCAAACCACTCCAACTTGACAGCTAAAATAAATATCACCATAATACCGTACCCCTCCCTTATCTAATAACCCAAAGATCAACAATATTTCCCCAACTCAGACCACGAATACCCCCAAAACAAATTTGATAACTTAGCCTAAAGTCACAAAATGAAGATTTTAATTAGCCTAAAGTATAAAAATCTCACCATACCCCGGATCATTTGACAAACAAAAATAAAGAAAAAGACGACCTCCCAGTCACCATGAAAATTGCCCCCAACAATTTTTTACGAAACTCAACCCACTTGTCAAAAAACTAATAAATAATTCGACCACACTAGAAAATCGCCTCAAACAGCAAAAAATATTCGACCAAGAGATCATTTCTTAAATGCTTTTCTCTCAAACAGTCGCTCAAATACTTATCAATTTTAAACATTTTTTTTCAATACTTCAAGCCTTTATAATATTTCTTTTTGATATCATTGAATCTTTTCTAATAATCATAATAATTTTTTGTAACATTTTTTTAATTTTCTACACAATAATTGAACTATTCCTCCAACTTTCCAAAACCCTTGAATATATCCACAGGTACGATTTTAACAACTTGTCTAAATGATACGAACAATTTTCAGTAGAACTGATATTTTTTTATTGTTTGTAATTTTCATAACATTCTTATCATCCCTCATTTTGACAATATGTAAATGTATAAAGAAAGCAATCATCACATTTGCCCTAGCAACAATTTTTCTAATTCTTTTTTTAGAAGAATATTATAATAAACATAAACCTTCCCACTAAAGTAACAATTTAAAAATCCATCAAAAATTGCTACCCAACAGTCACAGAATCAGTCTTCACCGACATCATCCCAAGATAATCCAACACCACCTTCAACTACTCAAAACCCTCAAACATCTACACGAATTTCTTTTCAAGACAATCCATACACTTTTGAAGAACGGCACGCTCGTTTATCTGAACCACTAGAACCAGTTCAACGACAAGCATCCCTAAGTGAACCAACATATAATCTTTACCCAACACTACCACAAGAACTAAGTAGAATACGAAACCTTAGTCAAAACCAAAACACAGCAGAAATAAATAGACAAATTATACATCCTCGACGAAATAGAAATTTTCAAACTCCCCGAGTTCATTTTGATATACCTCAATCCCCAACACAAACCACTCCAGAAAACACCACTGGTATCACACCAGAAACTCCTACACTTTTTTCACAACGAAGCACTTCCAGTCTACCTTCAGACTACTTAGGTTCAACACCAACATCTGAACAGATACGTGAAAATCCCTTTAACCCCCCAAACCTAACATCACGACTACCATATTGGACTACAAATTCATTCACACAAGGTGAACCAAATTTAGTCAATGACCCCATAGATATTTCTACGGATACAACAACATCCTCATCACTACCAGAAACATTATCACTACCATCAACACCATCAATAAGTCAATTTTCACCACTACCCTTTAACTTAAATTTTCCAAATAATCTCGACGCCAGATATCGAGAACAATCATCTGTAAATATTCCTTTAAGATTAGATTGGAATACATTCACAGCACCTCCACCATTATTTGGACAACATCAAGAAAGTAACCGCCTTCATAACTGGGCACTTAATAGATTACAATATCGCCAAGATATTCACAACGATATCCGTGATCACAATATTCAAATACTCCAACAAAACAGTTTACAGTTAAAGTTTGAAATCACAGTTAAGTTAAATAATATTACCCAACATCCCTACCCATTAAATCCACCTAACATAACAGCTCAATCACTACCACCACCGTTTATAACTACTGAAGTAATATACAAATACGACAGATACACCAAAAACACAATTGGTTACATTACATTTTATAATCCATACTCAGGATTATCATACACATGTATATTCTAAAATTATTAATTTTTCTCCAAACCCTTTTTCTAATAACCTCAAATCAAAACATAAACCCTTCCCCTCGTACAGGACCACAAGATTTATTAGTAACACATTACGATTGCGAAGAAAATGAACAAAAAACACTACATAAATATGCAATCAATCAGGTATCACAATGTGAAACAGAACCACAAGCTATAGAAACCACAGATATAATAGCAACACTCTATTCAAAAGCCCGAGCTACAACAGTTACAGGTTATAAATTCACAGCAACATTTTCCGAAAAGAAAGTACATTGTTCACAAGTCTCGAACGGAAACAGAAACCGACTTGACCATGAATCATTCTACCAAAGTAATATAGAACGTCTTTTACATCTCAATCCCGACGATTGTAAAAATGAATTACTTAGACTAAACATCACACAAAATAAAAACTCCCAAAGAAAATTAGTTAATTTTCAAGTTTTTTCAGACTCTGTACATCAATCACAACTTGAAAGACACCAAGGACATATAAAACTAGACGAAAAATACCCGTATAACGGCGCACACGGACGATTAACCTATGACCTACACGATAAACATTGGATACCACACATTGGTATAAATAACCCATCAAACTGCAAAGCAGACACGAAAAATAAAGGATACCAAGAAATAATGTTTTTCGATTGGAAAATACAACTCGAAAAAATACAACTCACACGAGATTTATCTGATAATACAATGATCTATCAAGGAATCCGACTACCTTGTAAAAATGATCAAGGATATTGCGACCCTACAACAAGAACACAAGCAACAATTGTTTGGTTCCCCGAAGACACATGTACAACATTTCAAGTAGCAAAAATACACGCTCGTATGATAAAATTTCACGAAAAATATTTCATACAATCAATTCCATATGAACAAGTCCATCCATCACGCAAACTAAGTTCCGATTTTAGAAACATAGACAATATAGAAAATAAATTGACACGTTTTCAAATATATCAAGAAACAGAACTTGCATGTAAATACAGGAATCCACTTCACAGAACACAATACTCTGAAATATTAGTTGAATATGAAAAAGGATTCGACATGACCACTGGTAAAGTAAAAATCGACCCATACGCCACAGGTCATCCTCTAAACGAAGGAACATCCTATATACCAGTTAATTTTCAAAAAAGCAACGGACAACCTGGTGGACATCTAAAACCTTCTGACACCAGAAGCACACGCTTACAAGAATTATCACTAATGAATACTACATATTTTGGTAATATCCACTATGATATTCATTGGGATATGAAACTAGACTATACAATTAGCCGCATTTTTCAAGAAATGTCACTCTCCGAATTAGAAACACTACATCAACTATGCGAATTAGAACGAACACAAATACTACAATCACTTGCACTAGCAGTATTAAAAATACCCTACGCAGGATACTTATTATCAGGAAATAGATCAAATTTTTTAGACTACGAAGGAAACATTTTATGGTTTTATACTTGTACTAAAAAAGTATCACCACTATACGTTTTTGAAGATAAACGATGTTATAAAAGGATCCCTATCTTTTATAAGAATAAAGTACATTTCGTGGATACACTTTCACGAAGAACCTATTTCTGGGATACCGCAGTCCCATGTGGATCAGAAAATAGCCACAATGTAGTACAACTAAACCCTGATGAAAACAAATATTATCTTCTCACTCCATATCCCACATTAATGCAATCACTCAAAAAATTTTCACCAGAAAGCATTCGCGCTATTGCTCGAAACCCAAATATAGACTTACAATCAATAGGAATCTATTCAAAATCAGATATTCAACATCACATTAGAACACAACAATTCCAAGAATTATTAACACAAATGGACACTATACAAAGACAATCAATAGACCAAAATTTACGCAAACTTGCAGAAACTGCAGGATTTGCCGATATCTACACGCAAGACTATAGCGGATATTTTAAAGACATTAAAGATTATATATATCTAAACGGCGAAAAATACCGTCCCCAAGATATATCACCAATTAACATTTTTAGCTTTGTTACACTCAAAAATGAGATCCTAGATTTTCTAGGATGGCCCTACTACATCTTAGAAAAATTGACTATTTTATACGCAATGTTTAACTTTATTGGATTTCTTTTCTCACTCTTAAAAGGAATCTACAATACATGTGCTATACACACACAAGTAAACAGACAAGCAAGCGTAGCACGCATACTTTTTGCAGGATTTTTTGGAATTTTTTCCACATCTATAAACAAAATTCTTTTAGACGCACAAATAAAAGAATATAACACAAAAATAACAACACGACAAAATACATACGACGAAGAACATAACAATGTCGACCCACAGCCAACGGCACCACAATTACCACCCCTACCAAATAACCATCCACTATCCCTAGTCCCACGAAATTTTAGAAATTTAGCAATCACACATAATCCAAACTTTAGACTCACCACATCACAAAGTCCCGTCCAACATATAATGACACATCAATCACAAGATGATAATACTTACGAACAAATTATTGAACAACCACATACCACCGCTTTTCAATCTCAAAATAATAATTTTTTTAGCCCACGATGAGCCGCCAACTTGGATCACTCCATCGATCAAATTCCCATCCAACCAACCTTACCTCTTCAATCCCAATAATACCACTTTTTGCTTTTCCGCCACCCGATTTTCCATCTAGCAATGTAACATCAGGCATGAATTCCGACACTAACTCACAAATTTCAGTTTTATACTCCATTTCACAGCTAAATAACCCGAATATTGAAACCCCCGACGAATTTGCCGACTCAGAACCATCTCCATCCAATAATTTTCATAACCCTTCTCAGTTTTCTCAACCTCCTTTTCAACCCATATTGTCAAATAACCCTGACCCCATCACTCCTACACCCTCTTATGCTTCCCAAGTTACCCCAACCTACTCCTCATACCATTCTGACCAATCATCTCCAGACACCCCCCGAATCTCCCCAGAGCTAGACAATTTTATTACCCTCCAACAACAGCCCTACCACCTTAACACCCCGACCATAAACCAAATCTCCTCCACTACAACTTCATCCAATCCCCCTACACTCTCTTCAAATTATACTGAATCATTAGCACCATCATCCACATCAACTGAATCCTCACTCAACACTAATAGAGCTTACCGCACTTTTAAAAGAAAGTTCCCCAACCATCCTTTCCCAGCAAAACCAGGAACAGCCCGTGAATACATCAACCACCCCCAGCATACTAACACTAGAGAATTTTTAGCTATCACTTTACCCTCATTTCCACAATACACCTTAAACACCCCTCATGACGCTAACGAAACACGCAACTTTGTAGACGAATACGTTTTAATGCCCACTCTCTCTTGGACCTCATACTATCATTTCACTAACCCTCTTTGCTTACCTTTAACCAACACATCCATCGATATAGACCGAAACAAAGACATGCTATATCGACTAACTACACCACTCACCGCTAGACAATTTACTTACGTAGGATATAAAAAATCACTAAAAATACACACTGCACCTAGAGCTAATGAATATACACTAGAATACTACGATCACAACATCATCAGAGCTAACCAAGATCAATTCTTAGACGACGATCGCTTCGCTAACCCACAAATCACCGAGAAATTTTTCATCAAGACACCATATGTATTTACACTAAACATCTTCGACCGAAAGTTTGATCACATTATTTCAGAAGCACTAACAAGCACACAAGCGTACGAAAGTTTTAAAGAACGCTTCCAAATCTTTTCACTAACCTTTCATTTCCTTGCACCACACGAAAGAGATTTACACTGCTCACACGATATTATGTTGCGAACTAAACAAACACATACATACAGTTACTATCGTTTCATCCAAAATCACTTTGACCTCCACACACCCTCTAGACAACCACACCATCGCTTTCAATTCATCAATTCAAAATACACTTCACCGTATTTCCTAAATTTCACATATTGTATTAAAGATACTAACCTTCATGGTATTCTTCGTAACTATGACCCCATAACCCAAATGTACATTTTCTGCCCCATCACCAAGACCTTCAACGCCGAAGAATCCCGACCCTTCCTTATCCCGCACGAGTTTGTACAGCCTATAGAAATCCCCATTTTAGAATTCATCCACAACACTAAATTTAACCACAAATTATATAACTTAATCCAAAACACACCTTATGAGTTTGCAGTAGGCACTGAAGAACTAACCACTATTAAGGCACTTCAATTGCTTTGGCCACTGCTTCAAACTAAAAATATCATCCGCATCTTAGCTAAACTACTAACAACTTCAGAACTAGTTCACGATATCTTCCCCCACGGTTTTTTCCCCGACGACTAACAGGTAAGTATGAATTAAATGAATATAACTAACTAATTAAAATATTAAAAAACTCACCATTCTTTATTCATGTTTTCTTTAGATTTTTAGCCTTCATCTTCGATCATCTGAAAAATTCACAAAAGAAAAATAAAAAATAGCAAACTTCTTCAAAACTGTTTAAGACCCTTTTAACTTTTGCACCAACAATTAAATAAATATAATACCAATGCAGTAAATTAATTTATAAAATTTTCCCCCAAAGCAATAAATCTACATATGATGAAAATTTGTATCTTAAAATTCCCCCATTACTAGCAGTAAATTTCCAAATTCTATGCAGTAAATTAATAAAATGCAATTGCAGTACTAACCTTTTGATATTTTCTTTCATTCGCACAGAAATTCTATCCACACTCGCACAGCTCGCCCACGAAGAATTGTTTAAAATAATGAATTTCAGTTTCACGTTTTCACACTCAACAACTCTAACATACAATAACATGTTTCAAACTTTCCTTTAACCCGGTTGGAAAGGAATCATATACTAAACAAAACTAACCAACGCAGCTTACTAAAAACCACAAATCATAGAATAACAGCATGACTTAGAAAAGGAAACCAACGGTACCCAAACCGGATTAACCCAGTTTAAAACTGGATAATTTATTCTTTTGAAGACTATTACAAAGTCTTAGAAAGAGATAATAAAACACAAAAAAGTCGAAAGACAAACCCATACCACAAACAATTTGCTTTTTGGAAAAAGTACATAACCAACAAGACATAAGTAAAACCACAACAAACCCAACATAAAATGTTGTCACATAACAGGACTCCTCATAAAAACCGCATGAAATCATACTCCCACACCTGGCCTAACCCACCAGGAAAGGACGTCCTGAGCATGCTCTATAGCCGGCCTAACCCACCGCGCTACATCCACGCTTTGTGACCACACCTTTATTTTTAATAAGAGCTACTCAAGGGTGAGTAAATCTTCAAAATAACCGAACTAAAACAAAAAGCTTTTGTGAAAACAACTAACTAAAATCATTATTAAAAAATATTAAACTAATAAAAGTTTTAAAAAATGTAAAATCACATGATGCAATATATAGATCAGAATACAACACCAAGGACGAACATCAAAAGACAAGACGACCTCACTACACTCGAGAGAGAATGACCAACTACAATCGATATGCCGCTCACAATCACAACTCAAAGGATTTAGAGTACGACTTGACTTCGCAGAAAAGGACTTCATTGAACTAGACCAATGACCACCTCGATGTTCAAGTATACGTACAGATCCGAGTAACCAGGCATCCCCTCCATGCACAATCTCCACGCCATTCCCGAGCTAGATCAAACACAAAAGAAGTTCTCTCCGAAGAACAGAAAAACCTGACATAGCCAACCATTCTGAAACCAGAATTGATGCTGTTGCAGAGACTCAGTCGTTGTCACAAGAAGAACACAACGTCTTGTGTCCTCAATTCCAGATCCCTGGAACTTCCTTAACAAAAAGGAAACAAAAGAAAAATGATGTTCGCCAAATACCAACGTCCATCATCCATCCTTGAACTACAGAAGAACTGTTCTAAAAAACTCTGTAAAACCCGGATGGGTGGAACCTGATCTAAACTATATTTTATGATTGGATAAATTAAATGTTTTACCAATGTAAAGTATTTAATATTAACCAATCATGATCCATCTAACTAACAACCCACTTATTTGTAAGTGCTGAAGTTACTTGTAATTTCAGCACCAGAGAGATTTGAATTTAACTTAGAAATTAGTTGGACTCTCCCGAGCACTTCAGCAGCCGCAATAAACCAGTATACCCTAGATCTATTGAGCCTAGCAGAGACTAGTTAAACAACCTGAGACTAGATAGTATAAGAGTAAGATTAGGATCGGTATTAGACTAAGAAGTTGCACGAATCTATCCGGCCGAAAATAAGATAGCGTGACGAGCAGACGGTGTACCCTATCCGAAATTACTCTATGAGTTATACACCCCAGTCCTAACTCAACTGTCATTCTTCTATTTAAAAGAGTTAATGAAAAAAGCCACCAAAAGGTTGCTAAATAACATATACTTCTTTAAAATTTATTCAATATTTTAAGTTTCGGTAAAATGCAAGCTAATTGAAAAATAAACGTCTCAAAACAATCGCTCCCCCTTGAGTAAGCTATCCAAACATCTACTAATAGAACTAGTATCAAAACAAATCAACTGTGTAGTCTTTAAATTTGAAATCAATTTCAATCATTCATTTGTACTTTCATTCACACAACACGGGAACACTTAGGAAAAAAACAATCAAAACATAAAATTTAGCCTTAATTTGGCAGAAAAACTAACAAAAAAAATTTCGACAACCATAAATTGGAAAATGTGACAAAAATGCTGCCAAATTCGTTCATGCTCGGATAAAATCCCGTAAACACCAAAAATTATTCAGCCTTTTGAAGCAGAAGCTGCGTGACCGTGAGAAATTAAAGATGGAAAAACGGCATAATCTTCCTACAACAGAGCGAGAAAAGTTTTCGCAAACTGCAACTATCATCATTAGTCAGTGGTTTGTGAAGTTTTCGAAGCCATCATCGAAAACCAGTGGGGGTGAAAACACAATGATGTTAAGGATGAGTGGCGTTTGGTGATTCACATACCACGCCCTATCCCCCTCCAACTCAGTAGTACCCACAACTTACTTGACAAAGTTGTATTAAAAGCATGAAAAAATTCTGCAAATTTCTACGGTTTTTTTAGCAGGAAACAAATCGTGTATATATATACGTTTATTTTATATAGTGCAAATAAACTGTTGACAATGAGTCATTTATGATACAAAATTTATAAGAAATTCTTTTTTTTCCTTGATAAACCAATTCATCTCTCATTTCTCTGTTCAAAAGAGTCAATGAAAAAAGCCACAAGGAAAAAACTTGCCAAAAAATTATATATTGAAAATTTAATAAAAAAAATAAAAATTCGGTAAAAATGCAGGCTAATTGAACAAACAAAAATAAACTTGGAGGCGAAACGGATCTTCGCACCATTTGCTATGCAACAAAGATTTTTTAAAAATTATAAAAAACGAAAAAAATTCAAAAAGTTATAACACAAAATAGGCCTACCTACATTTTTACATGTCTCGATAAAAACTCATACCACGCAAAAATCCCAGCAATTTGAATATTAAATTAGCAACGGACCAAAACTTATCAAGAATCAACAAAGTCGACACTCTTTGAGCCGACACAAGTTGATTCAAATAGATTTGATTATATAAAAAACCTTTAAGTTTTAAGTCCCACCTGAAACTACAAAGAACAACACTTGCATTTGTAACTAAAATGAAAGTCGCTCACAGCACAAAAAATATCATTTATGTAGCAACTAAGCCGACAATCTTTGAGCAGACACCAGTTGAGCCAAAAAAAAACGGAACAAAAATAATCTTTCAAGTTCTCTTCTGATACTACAATGAACAACAATTGCCCTCGCATTGAAACTTGCTTAAATCTCAAGAAAAGACCAAGGTCCAGCCATGACGCAAACTCCAGACCTCAGGATGCAAAGGCGACGGCCTTACCCCCAGGCCAATTGGGAAGAAACATGAAAGATTTTACAGTTCAATATTAACGACACAGAGGCGAAGCGATACCAGAAAAACAGCATTGCAAATTAGCAAACAGGAAAGGAAAGAAGAGACACTAAGTCTAAAGAAAACGGAAAATTTAACGTAAAAACCAGAACTAAAAAACTTCAAAATGTTGTCTCTAATGATGTTTTATTTGCGGAAAGCGTTTAATGAAAATTCAAAAACAATTATGGATCGAAAATCAAATTGTTGTCAGTAAATTTGTTGTCAGATTTTTAAAATTTGGTGCCATCCGGAGCGAAGCATGCAAATTATGGTTCCCTGAAACAAAAAGATTAATAAGCCGCCAAAATATAAGCCGAAATCATTCAGGCCGAAAAGTTTTTAAGCGAAAAAAGTTTTAAAAAAGAAAATAAACGAAGTCAAGGCTAGTAGGATTACAAATTGCAGTACATGAAGTAAGTAAAAGCATAGAAAACAATTACAATGAAAACTGCGAACGGCAAAAAAAAATCTAAGATGTAGCAACTAAGCCGAAAAATCTGTAGCAACTAAGCCGAAAAATCTGTAGCAACTAAGCCGAACAATCATAAACAGACAAATAATAGCCGACAAAATTTACCGTTTGAAAAAAGAAACAAGTCCTGCTCAGATTCGAACCTAGGACCTTGACTGTCCCACACGTATCCGTTACCTGTGTGCCGGAGAGGCTTAGCAAACTGACTTCAAGAGGAACCAAGATACCAGGTGATTATAATAAACAAGATTGTAACGCGAAAAAAGTTCATATTCCGATTTCATAACGCTTGCTAATTGCAAGCGTAATGAAACAATCGCTCCCCGTCCCCCGTGAGTTATCTCTTCAAACATCTACTTATAGAATTAAAATCAATTCAAATCAACCGTGTAATCTTTTTCTTTCTAGCAGCTAGGCTTTAAAATTGAAATCAATTGAAATATTTCATTCACATCAAACAAATTGCGCTAACAATATTCATACAATAAGCACCAGGTAACGGAAAAAACTTTAGAAAATGTATTCAAAAACAAATAATTTTGCCTCAACTTGCCCTGAAAACTGTAAAAACGGGAAAAAAAGCATAAATTGGAGTTGGAAAGCGTAGCCAAATTAGCAAACCCGGCATGCTGAAAAACATCCCGTAAAATAGACCTAAAATCAATCGTGAAAAATCAGACGTGTAGTTTTCATCTTCGCAGCAGTCTAGACTTTAACTACAAAAATCATATCAAAAAAGCTTTGATCAATTAATTCAATAAATAGCCGTATTTACAAACTTGAAAGAATCAGCATTCAATGAACTCAGACTTTGAAAACCTCCAAGACTTAAGTTTCTAGTATTTTCTTATTCGTTTAAATTTTTTACAAGACTGTGAGAACAGACAGCTACAAAGAAAAAAACTAACTCAAAAAAAATTCAAATAACTCGTCTGAGCTCGAACACTCTGGTACTTTTCCCAAAAAAACTTCAATACGCCAATAAATAGAAGCTCAACGAATCTCGAATTTTCCATCGTTCCTCGCATCTATATTCAAAAATAACACGCAATTAATTGAAAAAAGAAAGTTCACAAACATTCGAATCTGTCTCAAATGGAAACAGCCATAAAAAAGGAAACAGCTTCAGATAGATGGTTGCAAACGTGTGGAAATAGGAAAACAAAAAATTGATAGAAAAGTTTGAACATTTTCCAATTTTCTTTAAAAAAAATAGCATTTAGCTTTTTGAAAAAAAATGTTAACGATTTATATAAAACTGAATCATTAAAAAAATTTAGGAAAATGAGTCCATTTTTGGGTGTAACTTTTACGGCCTTTTACGGCCTTTACAATTTTTCTGTTCGATAGTGGAGTTTGCCTTCCTTTTAACTTAAGGAAAAAAATTTACTGAAAGACAAATCACAACTCAAATCGCGAAAAGTCTAAAAGTCAAACCGCGAAAAATCAGAGCCTAAAAAATTTTTTCCTGAAAAAAAATCTTCACAACCCATGAAAGTGACAAAAAGCTCAGAGAAAACGAAAAGGTTACTCTTCACTTAGACCTTTACAGCTAAAGACCAATACTTTACAGCTTTTTCAACGTTATATGATAACTGAAATAAAAGAAATACTAATAAAAAATTTGATTCTTTGGCTACCTGCACAAGTTAAGTAATTTTGACCTAATTTAAAACGGAAATCAAAGATGCGTATAAACGAGAATCAACATCACAATTTCTCGCAAAACAGAGCTGAAAGGAACGAGCCAAAAACTCTCAGCCCAGTCTCATTCAGTCAAGAAAAACGCAGCGGAACATCTCCAAAAAATGCGAAATTGAAAACTCTTAATAATTCAAAATCACTTGGAGAAAAACAATTTAAAGATTTTTCGTAATAAACAAAAAAGAGTTTACTTTAATAACTATTAACTTCGCAACACATGTGATACAATTAAAACATAGCATCAAAAAACTTTGAATGGAAAAAAATTGTTAAGAAAACAAGGCAAAAAAACTTGGTTCAACCCTCGTTAAACCAAAACCGAAGATGTAGTAAAAAACATAGGCTGCAAAATTTGCATCGAAATTTTTACGACCCATCCCTCTTGACACGGAAAAATAATTTAAAAAAGTCGCATAGCATTTTTGTGGAAAAAACTTTGGGATAACCGCTACTGCAAAGGAGCATCACTCAACCATTTTTTAATGATACAAAAATCCCGCCAACCGTTTTTTCGTTTTTTCCATAGAGCCCAAAATCTCAGATAAGGGAGGTTATGTTTCGAAGAAAAGTCGATCAGTTTGAAAAACGGTCAGAAATCTAAATTTATGTTTTTCTGAGGGCCAAAATTTTTTTGGAAATTAATTAGGGCATCGCCGTATAAGCAGCGGAGCTTCCCACAACCTTTTCTAACCATTGAACCCAAAATAAAAAACTTGGGAGGGTAGTAATCCAGAAAATTGAAAATATCTTACAGAAATGGGTCAAAACCCCCCCACATACTTTTTGAAGGTTGTAGAAAGTGAGAAAGTGGGGTGAGCTCAAAAAAAGACAAGGCATACATGCAGGCACAAAAAAAACGATATTGAATTATTTATTTTAAAATCGCTAAAAGGATAAAAAAGATTTTAAGATTTTTCGTACTCTATCAGAAGACTTTACTCAAATAACTATAATCTGATATTAAAACACAGATGCAAAGCGGAGCTTCGCCACATTTGCGATACAATTAAAACCTTGCATTAAAATTGTTGTATTGAAAAAAAAATTTTAAATTAGCGCGAAAAACTTGGGTCAATCCTCGTTAAGCAAACAAAAGTGTCGAAGAAAAATTATCGGCCGCAAAATTTTAATCAAAATTATTACGACCCATCCCCCCTGAAACCTCTAATGCAGGGGAACACCACACAACCATTTTATCCGATTCATACAAAAATCCCGCAAACAATTCTCTCCATTGGACCGGAAATCTCAGATTAGGAAGGTTATGTTTCGAGAAAATTCGATCAGTTTGAAAAACGGTCAAAAAATCTCAAATTATGTTTTTCTGAGGGCCAAAAAATTTTGCGGAAAAAAAGGGCGTAACCACTTCAACAGAAGAGCTTCCCACAGGCTGTTCTATCCATTGAACGCCAAATCTAAGATAGTGTTCGAGAAAATGAAAACAAAAATCCACAAAAAATGAGTCAAAAAACCCCCCACATAGTTTTTCGAAGAATGCAGAAAATCAGTAAGTGTGGTGCTGTAAAAAGAGACTAAGCTTACATGCAGGCACACAAAAGAGTTGGAGGTCTTTAAACAAAAAAATGAACTCACCTGCAAGACAAATCATAAGTCAAACCGCGAAAAAACAGAGCCTGAATAGTTTTTTGTTTAACTTATGTTACTGACAATAAAGTGCAAAGTGCCGAAAAATGCAAAGAATTCGAAAAAATCATTCTTTAACCTAGACCTTTGCAAATGTTCTAGCGCAAAAAAAATCGAAAAAGTCGTTTTTTAACTTAGACCTTTGTACCGTAATTTTTTCCCTTAAACAAATCGGAAATTGAAGATACTGATACACGAGAAACAACATTCCGACTTCTCGCAAAAAAAAGCTGAAAGGCAGGAGTCAACATCTCTAGCAACCAGCCTCATCCAGTAAAAAAAATGCAGCGGATTGTACTAAATATTGCGATATTCGAAACAGTTTAAAATTTAGTATAGCTTCAAAGATAAAAATGATTTTAAAATTTTTTCATAATCTAAGAAAAGATTTTGCTCAAAAAAACTATCATTTGACAATAAAACACAGAGGCGAAGCCAAGCTTCGGAACACTTGAGATTGATTAGAAGAAGTCATTTTTTTTTTCAAAAAAAGCAAAAAAAAAACTTGGGTCAAACCTCGTAAACGAATATTTAGCCATAACATTTTTGTGGAAAGCAATTTGGACATAACCGCTCATGCAGGTGAGAATCACTCAACAATTCTTCCATTGATACAATAATACAGCAAACCGTTCTCTCCATTGGTCCCAAAATGTCAGATTAGGAAGGCTTTGTTTCGAGAAAAGTCGATCAGTTTGAAAAACGGTCAGAAAATCTAAATTTATGTTTTTCTGAGGGCCAAATTTTTTTTGGAAATTAATTAGGGCATCACCGTATAAGCAGCGGAGCTTCCCACAACCTTTTCTAACCATTGAACCCAAAATAAAAAACTTGGGAGGGTAGTAATCCAGAAAATTGAAAATATCTTACAGAAATGGGTCAAAACCCCCCCACATACTTTTTGAAGGTTGTAGAAAGTGCGAAAGTGGGGTGAGCTCAAAAAAAGACAAGGCATACATGCAGGCACAAAAAAAACGATATTGAATTATTTATTTTAAAATCGCTAAAAGGATAAAAAAAGATTTTAAGATTTTTCGTACTCTATCAGAAGACTTTACTCAAATAACTATAATCTGATATTAAAACACAGATGCAAAGCGGAGCTTCGCCACATTTGCGATACAATTAAAACCTTGCATTAAAATTGTTGTATTGAAAAAAAAATTTTAAATTAGCGCGAAAAACTTGGGTCAATCCTCGTTAAGCAAACAAAAGTGTCGAAGAAAAATTATCGTCCGCAAAATTTTAATCAAAATTATTCCGACCCATCCCCCCTGAAACCTCTAATGCAGGGGAACACCACACAACCATTTTATCCGATTCATACAAAAATCCCGCAAACAATTCTCTCCATTGGACCGAAAATCTCAGATTAGGAAGGTTATGTTTCGAGAAAATTCGATCAGTTTGAAAAACGGTCAAAAAATCTCAAATTATGTTCTTCTGAGGGCCAAAAAATTTTGCGGAAAAAAAGGGCGTAACCACTTCAACAGAAGAGCTTCCCACAGGCTGTTCTTTCCATTGAACACCAAATCTAAGATAGTGTTCGAGAAAATGAAAACAAAAATCCACAAAAAATGAGTCAAAAAACCCCCCACATAGTTTTTCGAAGGTTGCAGAAAATCAGTAAGTGTGGTGCTGTAAAAACAGACTAAATTTACATGCAGGCACACAAAAGAGTTGAAGGTCTTTAAACAAAAAAATGAACTCAACTGCAAGACAAATCATAAGTCAAACCGCGAAAAAACAGTGCCTGAATAGTTTTTTGTTATACTTATGTTACTGACAATAAAGTGCAAAGTGCCGAAAAGTGCAAAAAAATCGAAAAAATCATTCTTTAGCCTAGACCTTTGCAAATGTTCTAGTGCAAAAAAATCGAAAAAGTCGTTTTTTAACTTAGACCTTTGTACCGTAATTTTTTCCCTTAAACAAATCGGAAATTGAAGATACTGATACACGAAAAACAACATTCCGACTTCTCGCAAAAAAAAAGCTGAAAGGCACGAGTCAACATCTCTAGCAACCAGCCTCATCCAGTCAAAAAAATGCAGCGGATTGTACTAAATAATGCGATATTCGAAACAGTTTAAAATTTAGTATAGCTTCAAAGATAAAAATGATTTTAAAATTTTTTCATAATCTAAGAAAAGATTTTGCTCAAAAAAACTATCATTTGACAATAAAACACAGAGGCGAAGCCAAGCTTCGGAACACTTGAGATTGATTAGAAGAAGTCATTTTTTAAAAAAAAAAGCAAAAAAAAACTTGGGTCAAACCTCGTAAACGAATATTTAGCCATAACATTTTTGTGGAAAGCAATTTGGACATAACCGCTCATGCAGGTGAGAATCACTCCACAAATCTTCCATTGATACAATAATACAGCAAACCGTTCTCTCCATTGGTCCCAAAATGTCAGATTAGGGAGGCTTTGTTTCGAGAAAAGTCGATCAGTTTGAAAAACGGTCAGAAAATCTAAATTTATGTTTTTCTGAGGGCCAAAATTTTTTTGGAAATTAATTAGGGCATCACCGTATAAGCAGCGGAGCTTCCCACAACCTTTTCTAACCATTGAACCCAAAATAAAAAACTTGGGAGGGTAGTAATCCAGAAAATTAAAAATATCTTACAGAAATGGGTCAAAATCCCCCCACATACTTTTTGAAGGTTGTAGAAAGTGAGAAAGTGGGGTGAGCTCAAAAAAAGACAAGGCATACATGCAGGCAGAAAAAAAAACGATATTGAATTATTCATTATTTTAAAATCGCTAAAAGGATAAAAAAGATTTTAAGATTTTTCGTACTCTATCAGAAGACTTTACTCAAATAACTATAATCTGATATTAAAACACAGATGCAAAGCGGAGCTTCGCCACATTTGCGATACAATTAAAACCTTGCATTAAAATTGTTGTATTGAAAAAAAATTTTAAATTAGCGCGAAAAACTTGGGTCAATCCTCGTTAAGCAAACTAAAGTGTCGAAGAAAAATTATCGGCCGCAAAATTTTAATCAAAATTATTACGACCCATCCCCCCTGAAACCTCTAATGCAGGGGAACACCACACAACCATTTTATCCGATTCATACAAAAATCCCGCAAACAATTCTCTCCATTGGACCGAAAATCTCAGATTAGGAAGGTTATGTTTCGAGAAAATTCTATCAGTTTGAAAAACGGTCAAAAAATCTCAAATTATGTTTTTCTGAGGGCCAAAAAATTTTGCGGAAAAAAAGGGCGTAACCACTTCAATAGAAGAGCTTCCCACAGGCTGTTCTATCCATTGAACACCAAATCTAAGATAGTGTTCGAGAAAATGAAAACAAAAATCCACAAAAAATGAGTCAAAAAACCCCCCACATGGTTTTTCGAAGGTTGCAGAAAATCAGTAAGTGTGGTGCTGTAAAAAGAGACTAAGCTTACATGCAGGCACAAAAAAGAGTTGGAGGTTTTTAAACAAAAAAATGAACTCAACTGCAAGACAAATCATAAGTCAAACCGCGAAAAAACAGAGCCTGAATAGTTTTTTGTTAAACTTATGTTACTGACAATAAAGTGCAAAGTGCCGAAAAGTGCAAAGAAACCGAAAAAATCATTCTTTAACCTAGACCTTTGCAAATGTTCTAGCGCAAAAAAATCGAAAAAGTCGTTTCTAACTTAGACCTTTGTACCGTAATTTTTTCCCTTAAACAAATCGGAAATTAAAGATACTGATACACGAGAAACAACATTCCGACTTCTCGCAAAAAAAGCTGAAAGGCACGAGTCAACATCTCTAGCAACCAGCCTCATCCAGTCGAAAAAATGCAGCGGATTGTACTAAATATTGCGATATTCGAAACAGTTTAAAAATTAGTATAGCTTCAAAGATAAAAATGATTTTAAAATTTTTTCATAATCTAAGAAAAGATTTTGCTCAAAAAAACTATCATTTGACAATAAAACACAGAGGCGAAGCCAAGCTTCGGAACACTTGAGATTGAATAGAAGAAGTCTTTTTTTTTTAAAAAGCAAAGAAAAACTTGGGTCAAACCTCGTAAACGAATATTTAGCCATAACATTTTTGTGGAAAGCAATTTGGACATAACCGCTCATGCAGGTGAGAATCACTCAACACTTCTTCCATTGATACAATAATACAGCAAACCGTTCTCTCCATTGGTCCCAAAATCTCAGATTAGGGAGGCTTTGTTTCGAGAAAAGTCGATCAGTTTGAAAAACGGTCAGAAAATCAAATTTATGTTTTTGTGAGAGCCAAAACTTTTTGTGGAAAAAAATAGGGCGTAATCACTTCAGCAGCGAAACTTCACACAGCCTGTTTTATCCATTGACTTGAAATATCATATTTGAGAGGGTAATGTCCGAGAAAATGAAAAACTTCTCCCCCACAGACTTTTTCCATCCCCCACAGACTTTTTCGAAGGCTCTAGAAAACGGAGTACGGAAAACAGAGACTAGAAAAACATGCAGACACAGGCGACTGGGCGGTCTTGCCATTGGTACAACCTATTCGCAAATCGTATAAATTGTTCGTGATAAACACTAACATTTTTGAAAATAGTGAATCTCGCACATAGTGAATTAAATCTCGCACATTGTCATGATAAATGTTTTGATCAAACAGGAGCAAAAGGTTCGAATCATATAAAACCTAAGCTTTGGAAAAACACGACGTGAAAAACACAATTGATAAATTTGATTTGGAAATAAAACGGAAAAACAGCCAAAAAAATAAGATGAAAACCAAATTTAGGACGACAACCAATAACAAATAGTTTACAAGTATTTTTTTTACCATAAGCAAACTAAGAACTAAGTTAAATTGAATTTTCAGGAAGTTATACAGTACTGAACAGCAGCTGAAATTGAGCAGCAAATGTGTACGAAGAGTTGTTTACGGCAAAAAAGTCTAGTTCCCGATAACAGGTCATTTGCCCTCGCAAGATATTAAATTTGCACCAACTCAAATACCGCAATACCGGTAACAGAAATTGAAAAAAAACAAAAATTAAAAAGTGTGTGTGACAGCTTACAAATTGTAAATAAAACAAACAAATTAATTTTCAAGATCTACACACCAATTAATTGAGGTTTCTAGCGACAACTAAATATTGTAGTACATCAAAAAATCGTTACCACGATGCGCATTTGAGGAACCTTTCCCAATTAAAATTGGTTAAAAACGTAAGAATGAAAAAAAAAACTGAAAGAAAAAAAAACTATTTTTTTGTGAAGCTTTTTCAAAGTTTCATGATGCTTTTGTTTAATTTTTGTTGATTTTCAATCAATGTCCAATCAAGGTCCCTGTCAGTAAATTTTTTTAGGTTGTCTCCTACCATATACTGACAATTATCTCGATCCTTGCGAGGAGAGGAGATACGGCTAGAAAATTTTAGCCAAATATAAGGAAATAGCCAGGAAACAATTCAGAAAGAAAGTAGCACCACATTTTCCCCAAAAACTTCCTAAATTGCGGCAGATTTAAGTTATAAGCTATCCAACTACAATCCTCGTTCTTATTACCACAAGTATTTTTTTCATGTACCACAAAAATCAACGTAATGGTTCGAGAGAAAAATCATATTTAATACCTTTCACTCGCGATTCGAACGACAAAAAACAATTTTGAGAAAAAAACAGGTTGGAAACTTCTGAATTTTAGTCTGATTCAATGCCAAAAACTTGATAAAATCAAATATTGTAATTTCAATGAAAAGAGTTTTTGTGTGGCATAGTTATATCAAATGATCGTTATAGTTTTAATTAAACTGAGCTATAAGGATCACAAACTGTCAAACTTAATTTCACTCAAAAACTTCTTATCCATAAAAACTTTTGTCAAAACCATATAAAACGCCACTACGCTACTTAATAAAAGAATACTTGAGGAAAAAGAAATTCAGCTAATTGAGGCTAAAACTGTATTAAAATTTAAAAAAATCAGCAGAAATATTTAATGCGAGCAAAAAAATTCAGTGAAAATAAAAAACTAAAGCAAAAAAAATAAAACAAAAAAATTGAAAAATACGAAAAACATTTTTCATGTTTTTTTTTTCAAAAAAAAATTGTTTTTTTTTGTGCGTGGTGTGATGAAAACATATGACGATAACTTGAAATTTAGGCATATTTGCCAGTCACGCCAACATAAGCAAATCGAGCAACGGTTTTAGTGAAAAATTGAAAAGAAAAAAGTTCAAACTATTTCCAACATTTTTTTTGCAGAAGTCGATCTGAATTTTTTTTCAAAAGTGGCGCAAAAAACTTCAAAACATTAAGTCACTGGTAAAAAAAAATTTAAATCACTATGGCTTATCTTTCTGTAAAAAGCCTGCTCAGTTGATTCAACCCGCTCGGAATTTGACTTAACTCGGTTTTTCAAACCGGTTTTTCTCGACACAAGGGCAAGTTTTTCAAATTTTTCAATTTCGATCGAATCAGGACTGAAATGGTTTTAATATGATAAATCACTACACGCATTACGATGATTATTTGTGTAAAAAGTTTTTGGTAGAAAAAAAATAAGCCTTCTCGCTCACCTTATTCGCTCGAAATTAGACCAAAAATCAATTTTCAAATTGGAGTTTTCTCGAAACTGAAAACACTTTTGATGTCGTTCGAATAACGACTGAGATGGCTTTAATATTATAGTAGCGTGTAACGCACCTCCGGTACTTCAAACAGATTAGTGGATGTGAAAATTGCGTATGAAGTTTATGGAAAAAAAAACGAAATGAATGCAACCGCAACAAAAAATTTTGATTACATAAATTGAACCATAAAAATCATTTCAATTAAAATGTTTTGAGAACTAAAATGGTCAAACTACAGCGTTTCAGATCTTCGTATTTTTAACTCAAAAATGAAGATACCCTAAAATGGTCAACAGCATACAACTGCAACTTCCATATTAAAAAAAATTGAACCAATCTTATTTGCAAAATCATCTAATTCATAAATGGAATTCAAAATCTAGCGTTATTAATTTTAAACTATCATTGGTTTAATTTAATAGTAAGTTTAATGAAAAACATTGAAATATCAAAAATGCCAAAACCGAACATTTAAGCAATAGCGTTAGGATGCGAGTTCACAACGCCCAAGAAAAGGGTCGACAATTTGAACATTTTCAAAGAAGACAAAAACGTCATATCTAACAAAAAAATTAATGAGCAGTCATATTTCGAGTGCAGATAAACATCCTGAGAGTAACTTGAGAACGCTCCGCTATAGTTTTTTTTATCTTAAGTTTTTTGAAAGCTTTGGAAAAGCATAAGCAACGACCTATCTCCGAAACTAAAATGATTTTAGCATTCAAACTTTGAGGCATGAACTGCAAACTCTGAGCGTATCATGGGAGCACCCCACTATAGGTTTGAAATTTCGAATTTGAAAAAGCTTTATGTTAATTAAAGTATTGTTTTTAGAAATATATTTTTTAAAATCATAAGTCATATCTTGGAAACTAAAGAATTTCAGTAGTCATATTTTGAGGCAAGAATTGCACTCCCCGAGAGTACTCTGACAGCACCAAACTACAGAATAAGAATTTCAGCGTTTGTCAAGTATTTATATAAAATTGTAAGTTCATTGAAAACGTTTGAAAAAAAATCATACAAACATCTTATCTCGGAAACTAAAAGAAATTGTGCAGTCATATTTGGAGGCACGATTAACAATACCTGAGAGCACCCTGACAGCGCCCAATTAAAGAGGGGAATTTCAAATTTTGTGAAAATGTTTGGAAAAGCCACAAAAATCGTCCGATCTCGCAAACTGAAAGGATTTAGTTTTTCTAAATTGGCGGCCGAATTCGCGACCCCTGGGGGAACCCTGACAGCATCCCACTATTGGGTTGCTAATTTCAAGCTTGGTGAAATCAACTCTGAATTCAAACTGCAAAATCGAAAAAAAAAATTGTAACCATTGCAATGTACGTTATAGCTTAAACGTGAAAAAATTCTTTCGTTAAACGCGCAAAAATAATACTTGAAAAAGCTTAAACATGACAAAATAGTGAAGCCGGCATTTCAATATTTAATAATAGATATTACTCAACCCATTCCGATGGTTATTTGTACCAGATTTTGCGTGAAAACAAAAAACACACCTGATTACAAAGTTCCTCCCACTTTTCAATGGTCGGAACAGTAAGTCAACTATGCTGAAATATTAAAAGCTGACACCCAAGAAGCCGAAAACGATATAGTTCATGATTTAATCCGAAAAAATTCAAAAAACCTAACGAAACAATTTATACGATATCGCGTAACGTATACGATACGATTCATCATTCGCAAAACTCCTCAACCAAAGAGCTACAGTCGAAAGTCAGGAAGCCGAAAAAATGATAAGCAGCAAAAGAAATTAATTCCAAGTTCAATCGCTATACATCTACTGATTATAACCATATATATAACATTCCAGCAGGCTTCAATTGAGCGTTTAAAAACAGCACAGAAACGAAGTGACGAAGACCAATACGCTTTAAAAAATGAAAAATGTCAATACATACAACAAAAGTTTCGACCGTTTTTCGATACACGAACCTTCAGAACATCGGGCACGCTCTTTACATTAGGACTAAATCAGGAGATTCAGCGACGGTTACTGCTAATTCTTAATAAATGACCCATAATAGCTTCCAAATTTGTGTTTAAAGGAAAAACAGCTCCCGATTACAACATATTTGTTCTTGCAAACTCAAGTATGCATTTGTTTTACGCTTTAGGCATTACAGAGTTCACACATTCTGCGACTGACTGCGTGACTGTGTCCAGACACAATTGAAAAATTAAATATGCTCGACCTTCGCCGAAACTGCACGAAGTGGGAAAGATCTATGGCCTAGGTTTTCTTTTGATACGAGGATCCTTAGAAGAACCGATCCGAAATTTCGCTTTACGGAGTTAAATAGCTCAAGCAGAATAGAATCTATTCAACAGATAAACAGAGTCGCCACTACCAACATGGTTCTACAATTGTTTTCACCTCACCTTACTCAAACTATTATTACCTAATTATTTCAACTCAGTTTCAAGGTTTTCTCGCTATCCAAAACGCCAGAAAAAGTTCAATAAAAATCTCAATGTTTTTTTCTTTTTAGATTTACTTCGACAGCAGTTTGACGCGCAGGATTCTTGAAAACTGCACCTTGTCTGATACTTGATTCCAAGTTTTTTGCATTTTGTGAAAACAGCTCGCTGCCTAGATTTGGAACCGTGCCTGGACTTTTTAAGGGCCGTACCGGGCCCGGGCCTGACTTTCAAAAGAGTTCACACGTTTCACCGTTCAAGCCACAAACCCCCAGTAGGAGCGTGACTTCAGCAGGGCTGGGTCAGCCAAGCGTGCCCTCCTTTCTGCGGCAAAAGTCAGCCAAATTAAACTGCTAGGATCGGCTGCGGCCAATGGACTTATTAAACTTTGATTTTTTTGAAATTCACATTGGAATTTCAATTTACTTTTTTGTTAGAAAATTCGTGTTTTCAATAAAAATGGGACTAGGGCCTGAAACAACGGGACAGGGCCAAGCCAGGACCTCAAACTCATGCCCGGTTCCACCTCTGTTGGTGCCTGAATGACCACTTCTCAATACTTAATAATTTCCTTAATTCAATCGCAATATAACTATTAATGGGACAGTACAGAACAAGGAGATTGAGTTTAAAAAAATTCATCACAAACAGGTCCATGTTTAAACTCCATTTTTTTTTTCATTTTTAAAAATGCATGTTGTTTTGTGATACTTATTAAGATACCATTTTTCCATCGAATCTATTTATAGACTTTAAAAGCACATTCATTTGGTTGCTCTTTTTAAGGCTACTTTTTCTAAATTATCCAGCGACGAACGGACTAGTATATAATCCTATTTATAAAAAAAAGTGGATAAAATATTTGAATTTGATCAAGAAAAAATAACATTAACTATAAATACAATTATAACCTACAAGAGCCGCCGCTCAGATTACCTGCTAGATATTCATCCAGTACACAGCAAACATGATTTCGATTATTGATACTTTCTTTTTCTAGCAGACAAGGATCGCAAATTGTGTATTAAAAAATTAAATTTCGACCAAAAGGGGTCGTCAGCTCCGAGATTATTAATCAGGTAAATGAGACGTAAGCAGAATTAATTGAATAAATGAGTGATAACATCGCTACATGATTTAAGAAACATACGAATTGAAATCCCACAACAGAGAAAAGGAGTTAATGCTTCATAACAGAAGGACCGAACGACTAAGTCTTATTACCCAATCAAATTTCACCATTTACCAACGTGATGAAAACATGACAACTTAATCATGTTTTGAGCAACCAACCGATTAGGATTGCTTCAAACTTTTCGGCCTTTCGGACCTTCTGATACAAACATAGCCCAGAAAGGCAGGGATTGCAAAAAGCATACAAATTTTCAGCCTCACTGTGAATTTTTTTACAATCAATTTCAACTGGGCTACGATTACTTGTATACTTTTTGCTGAAAAACGATGTTGCCAGCTTGAACTTCAATTTAGATTTTCTATCCCTCACACCAATAAGAATACAATTGAAACTGTTGGCGTAAAATTCAATGAGCATTCTGCAATTTCCATTTCTTAAACTTCAAAAATCTATGAAGATGTCTGTCGCCATTTCATACGTTTTACTTACTTTCAAGTTAATTTTTATCGGCAAAGAAAGGCTTTCGCATCCAAAATTGCCACACAATAAACGTTGCCAACGACAGTTGGACAAGTGCCATCTCTTTTTAATGATTAATGATTAATTTGAGCTAACTTGATTAATTAGTTGTTTATCTAGGATCAACATAGTAAGGGCCTTGTGCCTAGCGTTGGTCCTAGGCGGACAAAAGTTTATTGATTATAAAATTGTATTGCTGTATACAGGGGCGGATCTAGGATTTTCTCTAGGGGGGGGGCGGATTTTCAAAAAAATTTCGAAAATTTTGACGACCTTTTTTTTTTTAGGTCGATCAGATTGATTTTCCGAGCTCTCCCAAAGCAGTAAAAAGACCCTGTTTTGGCCAAATTTTCTGCGCCGCAGGCAATTTTCTGAAAAAACAGGTCAAAAAAGTCGTTTTTGGGCACTTTTTGGAAAATTTTGACAAAAAAAACGCGTTTTTTTGGCGCGCGCTCCCCCTCAAAACTAGTATATATTGGCGCCGAAGGCGCCTTTAGAAAAATTTTAGGGTCGGTCGGCCAAAAATGGATTTCTTAAAAAGTACCAAAGGGGGGACCCTTTGGGTTGGCAGGGGTTCGAATCCCTGAGGGGGGGGGGGGGGGTTGGTGGCGTCCGCCCCCCCCCCCCTAAATCCGCCCCTGGCTGTATATGTCATTGATTAAGTCCGCTGGAATTTATTATTTAATTTAATTCAGCTCAAGAATCCTTTTTGATTGACATTTTTTTGATAAAGCTAACACAATTTGAGAGCTCTCGATCATTAGGTTTTTCCTTCCGCAATATCTAAAAACTAAAACGTACTTTTAGAACTGAAATTCAATCAATTTTTTGCGCCATTTTTATTTTTGTAAGAGAGAGCGCTTCTTACCTTCCTTTTGACAATTTGATTTGAACTTAAAAAGAAATCAAAAATTAAGCCGCGAAAGATCACATTTGAGCGGGTTACAACTTCAAAATATTTTTATTTTAGAAAACTAAGGATCACGACCTAAATAGGTGTCTTCATTTTGTTCATTGGCACTTTCAAAACCCGTGCGGCAAAATGTCGCGATTTTCAGAACCAAATCCATGACAACCAGTAATCACGTGCTCACCATTCGCAGATCAAATTGCAAATTTTCGGGCAAATAGAGTAGGCGACATCTTGGGATACAGTCAAATGGAAATAAACATATTTATTTTCGATAAAAGCATTAACAAGGTCATTTTCTTAAGAAATCGCATAAATCTGAGTACCGCTAATTGAACCTTAGATGTTTCAAAACATTCGTCGATGGCGGGTAGAGCAGCTTTTAGCATAAAATCTTTCAACAAAATTTTCAATCCTGAATATACGAGCTCGCTCATCAGTTAGATTTTCAGAGAACAGTATTTTAAATGCTCGGCAAGTCAAATGGACACCTTTTTCAAAAGCAGTATTAAGTAAATTGTTTTCTTTGCAGATCTTTTTATTTTTTATTCACTAAAAAATTCAACTTCGAGCGAGTAATTTGACGAATACTAATGATATCTATTGAGTATTGCATTGCAGGTGTGTATGATGCATAATAAACAGACAGATAGTGGCGCGCAAAACGTTGACGTCATTTCTGCCAACTCAAAACTAGAAAGAAGAAGTGGCAACTAAGTTAGATAGGGAGCGTTGAAAAGTTCTAGAAAGTTCGTTCTTGCCGTCGTCCAAAAGCGTGAACTAAATACCACCGATGAACTTGTTTGTTTGTCCACTTTCATTGCGAGTTTGTTCATCATGTTCGTCGAGCTGGGGAGTTGGTCGCTCCTCTGTTTCGTTTGCTCTTTTTCTTTCGTATTTTGAACAGACAGCAGTTGATTTCCGAGCCGGTGTAGTCTAAATTCGGATTTGTGGAAGGATTGTTCACAGTCGCTGAGTCATGTCGTTCCGGCGATGTCAGATTTCCTCCGTCTCCCGTACTATGTCTTCCCCCACCCGAAACATCCGTGTGACCTCCCCCTCCCCATGAGGGTCTATTATGCACCCCTAATTGACCAGTGCCGCCTGCATTCTGAGCCCCGGATGAAGGTTTTTGCCACTGTGAATTGTGACGCTCTCTAGCTCCTTGAGGAATAATCATTCCAGAGATGCTTTCCATGGACGCTGATGGCGAAGGAATCGGAATCTCGCTCCAGTCGAAAACAGAGTCATCTTCGTATCCCTGGCGCTTGTACAAGCCTTGGAACAGTTTGATCAAATACTGGTAGTCCGGAGTCTCGAAGAAGTCCAACTTTCTAACGTACCTCAAATAAGTCGCAAACTCCTCGCATTGATTTTCGCACAGGACATCAATGGGAGTGTTTCGCTTCGTCTCTCCGATTTTATGGTAGCGTTCCTTAAGTGTCTCTGCTTTCAATCCTTGCCAGGGTAAAGATCCTCGAAGAAAATACAGCAACATATGACCTAACGCTTCCAAGTCATCGCGACGACTTTGCTCCTTTCCCAAGTGTGTATTGATACTCATGTATCTAGCTGTTCCCGTGAGACTCTTGTGCTCTCTGTAGGGAATATGTTTGTTGGTCTCCGGATCAATGTACTCTTTGGCCAGACCGAAGTCTATTATGTGAATCAAGTTTTCCTTCTGGGTGCTTTTGCGGCCGATCAAAAAGTTCTCTGGCTTTATGTCGCGGTAGATTAGATGTTTCTCATGGAGATACTGTATTCTGGAAATTAACTGGATTGCAATCATTATGACTGTTTTGAGAGAGAACCTTCGATGACAGAGGTCAAACAGATCCTCCAGCGACTTGCCCAGCAGTTCTAGCACCATTGCGTTGTACTTGTTGCAGGGTCCGAAATAAAACACCTGTGGCACTCCTTCGTGGATCCCAAGTTGTTTGTAGTACCTGTATTCCAAATGAAGCTGAGGCGCTCTAGACTTCATCGGCTCCAACTTTATTGCAACTATCTCTTTCGTGTACATATTCATGCCTATTCTCAGCTCGCCAAAATTACCACAGCCTATTTTCTTTCCCACTCTATAATTCGGTCCCACCATCAACGGCCCGGTTGACCCTTGACTTCCTCCGGTCGAGCTTCCGGGGGTGGAGCCGGTGGTTCCGACATTGCCACGTGCAGTGCCTGGCCCTCTGTTTTGTGACGACGCTGATCTCCTGGTTCTGTCCTGTGATTGGCTACTGGCTGGTGGCACACCTTGAGTCATATTTTAAAAGGGGTGAAAGAGGACAGCTTGGGCCAAGTCGAGAATTTGTACTGAATAATTTCTGGTCTCATCCGAACTGAACCAAGAAATTCATTATGACCTGAAATGGACATCAATTTCAAGATTGACGAGAATCGTGCATCAAATCTAAGTTTACAATTCCAGTTTAACCATTGCCAAAATGAAACTCAAATAACACATTAATAGAGATCAATCAGTGAAACAAACCACCGCTACACTAATTGCATCGGCACAAGGTTCCGACCACAGATAATTTTGAAAATAATAAAAATTAGATTTTTTCTTCAAATTGTTGTTTGTTTGTGAGAGAACGGAGAGAGACTGAAAAAAGCTGAAGCGTAAAAATTTTAATGTCTACTGTTATTTTGAGAATTTTCATGCAGGAAAAGAGCTAACTGAAGCTCCAAAAACTAGTTCTTGCTGCAAAAAAAATAAAAACTATTTTTGTAGTTAAAATAATTCGCACCATTTTTTGTAGTTTAAATAACAGCTAATCTCTAGTCGCCCTTGACTCACTGAACTTTCCCACTGTTAAATTGGCTAAGCAAAATCAATTTTTTGTCTCATTTAAAATTAATTCTCCATTCATCGAGGATTGTGAATTCAAGAACAAGCAAGCACAGAATGTTCCGACACATTCATGAGAATACAAACAAAATTTCTTCTTTTCTTTAAATTTGGGTGTAGTTTTTTGTGCGCGGTGAGATGAGAACAGTAGAAAATTAATAATATAGGCATAATCGACAGCAGTGTATTCTAAAAATGAAATACAATCACAATTTTTTTTTTAATCTAAAATTTCTTTGTTTCCACATTAAAGTTTAAAAACATTTTTACTGCCAAAGATGTGCGAAATGAAGCTTAAAGAGCTGGTTCTCTATTTTCGGCTACATCTCGGATTCTATCTGTGACCTAGACATTATGATTATCACACACTAACCATTGATCCACGGACACTTATACATCACAAACACTGGCCACAAATAAAGCAGAGAACAGATGCTATGAAATTTCCAATGCTACAGATCGTGACTACAGCAAAAGTGCAACCAAATAACCAAACACTTTTATTTGCGAGTTAGCTTATATAAAAAAGAAGGTCTGTACTAATACACTAATGTTCGCAAGCTTGCTAGTGTAAATAAAAATTTTACTGCCAAAGAAGCGCTAAACTAAGCTTACAACGCTAGTTTTCTTATTAGTAAACTCAATCTTATTTTAGCCTAAGGACAAATTATTATACACATAGGCAAACCTGAGCTTTGCGCCAATCAATTGCGATATAAAAATGAATTACTATGATTAAAAGCAAATGCAAAAAAAAATCAAACATTGAAGAAAAAAACTTTAAAAAAATTATTTTGCCAGAACTTTTAAAATAAAAATTGCCATTACAAAAAATTCATGGAACAAAATTACCTGCACCATAAGAAACTTTACAAGGCGATTCGGAACCTTCGAAAAAAGCCGAACTGTTTTCAAAGTCATTTCTGCGAGACTAAACCGACAAACATAAGCAGAAAGAAAATAATTTGAAACAGCCGAAAAATTTCAGATAGCAAAAAACAGGTCCCAACTGGAATCGAACCGGTCCCGGGCTTTGTTGTCTCAAAGATATGTGCTATAGCAACTTGGGAGAAAGCTGACCCAAAATGAGTCGGGCTACGGGAACTAAGCCGAACAAAAATAAACAGACGGACGATGGTCCGAAACAGCGCAAAATTTCTAGTTTGCAAAAAAAACAGGTCCAGACTGGATTCAAACCACAATTCTTAGCCATCTCAAACAATTGTGCTAACTATTCCAGATTCGCTGTATGGTAGACTTTTCTGATCCTAACATACTGAAATTGAAGTCACTAAATAACAAATTGGCTCAATTACCGAAATTTACCGACCAATTTTTTTCGACACCTTTTTGGAACTTACGTAATAGCCGATGCAGTTTGCAAAAATAATGCCATAACAAACTGCCAGTAAAAAAATTAAAACCGTGTGCCTTTCAATGAAGTTTTTTCGCTCAGAGACTAGATTTGCTCTGCACAGAGGATAAGTTGTAACCCAACAAAATAGTCAATCAAAAAAAGGCTGAAGTCAAAAATTCAGAAACGAATTCAGTCATTCAGGTTCGAAGCAACAAGCTGTATATAAAAAGCGGTTGTAAATTAGCTACTTTAAATGGATTTTCTTTCTATGCAAATCGCAACCTTCCGAAAGAGCAGAGCTTGAAAATATTATTTGAAAACCCGCATCAAAGCTTGTGTTTCCGAAAAATTGTGCATTTTAGCTTGAAAAGCTATCAGAAAATGTATCATTTATGTTTGATTAAAAAGTACAATCACAAACTCTATGAAATCAGACCAAAGCCATTTTCTGCAAAAATTTGGACAAATTAAGATGTTCATTTTGATGATATCCTACGCTCTTTAGCAGCCTGGCTAACTATCGGTTTATTCGGTTTGATTTAAATAATTAGGATAAAAATGAGAAGGGTGAAGGACGAAAAAGTTTGAGAGGGGTGAAGGACGAAAGGGCGAATGGAGCCGGTACCGAAAAAAAAACAATAAAAAACGGTGTGATTTCAGATATGCCAACAAACTTTAAGTCGGACAGATTCGAAAACAACCTCAGATTAAAACCTTTTCAGTATTGATTTAGATTTTAACGAAATTCAGCGAGCTAAAGCATGCTGAAAAACAAAGGAATTTTTTCAAGCGACATGTCGCCATGCAAAATAAAACAGAGGCGAAAAGCTTCAATCTGCTTGCATTCAGAATGAATGACAAAGACCAAAAAATACATTGAATAGTCGGAAAATGTGAAATATATCTAATATTTGCAAAGTTGTTCCTACTGAATCAGATTTTTAATTCAACTTTGCGAAGTATAAAAAACGACACATTTCGACGTTTTAACGTAACGTATTTTTTATCGGTGCGTGTGAATGCAAAGAGAGTGGAGCTCTTTCCCCTCTGTTTTTACATAGTTCTTCTTGAATGTTTTTTTTTAAGTTCAAATCGTCTTTGTAGAAGCACTGATGGTTCGAAAAACCTGTCTCACCAGTTTAACGATGATTAAGGAATTATATGGAAAAAAAACAGCATGAACTAATTTTTTCAAACTTTTGTAATCAAATTGACTCATTCCTCATATTTGAGCCAAATTGTCAGAACATTTTGATAGACAATTGATAGCCTGAACGTAGCGCATGGATCAACAAAATAAACTTTCAACAAGCTTTGAGGACAGCTGATCCCTACAAACAGCTTTGGGGCCCGGTTCAATTTGAACTCCGCAAACATAACCGGAAACAAAAATGAGGAGAATGAAGGTGAAAAAGCAAAAATCATCAGAGCAAATTTGAATGAGAAAAAAAAACTGCAAAACAAAGACATCAGACAGTGTTAAGGGACTTTTCGAACTTTTATATTTTTTAGTCCCATCAACACAGACCAAGCGGAACTTCGTTTAACAAAAAAAATTCTACGGAGCCAAGCCAGCGTCTGTCGCCATATATGTGGTTGGAACCACTTTAAGTCTAGCGGTTTTCAAAAGCTCAGAGAGCACGACAAAGATTTTCACTATCAATCTAAGAATGAATCTTATATACTACCCCCTCATGGGACTAAAAACTTTAAGCTTACTCGCCAGCCCGCTACAAATCCCCCTCCAACAATAAACTCTCACCCAGTGATCACACCTCCCCTTGTAGCCTATCAAACTCTGACTTCGCGTCCGTAACGAGGTTTTTCAAAAACAAATTTAAAATTGAAAAATAGCACTTCCTCGCTTGGACCCAATTACTCAATTACTAAAAAGGTCCGTGTTCGAGAGGAAGGGACTCTTTCCAACCTTTTTATAATTCCCTTCTATAAGGAGAACTAGAAATAGTGAAAGACCGAATTTTAGGGGCGCAATGCGTACAACTAAAGGCCAGGAACCAAAATCTTTGTATCATAATTTTCTACACCACTCCCCAACCTAGCTGCCCCCAAAGACTTCAAAGCCTTTATTACAGCTTTTCTCATCTGATGAAAACAGAATCGTTCTCGGTGACGATAATGCCCTCTCCAATATCACCGAAGACCAACATGGGGCCAGACTCGGAGCAAAAATACTGAACTTACCTTTACCCCCACTAGACGAATATCATCAAACTGGGCTCCCATAGGATAGTTACATGTGAGCATCCTCGGGTCTTTCCCTATCCTCGGGTCTTTCCCTGGCCTCGCCGTCTATTTTATTAAATCTTCCAAGGCAAACAATTTTAAAGGTAAGCTTAGAGCATCTCCCAATATTAATTCCGATTATAAGTGCCGAAGATATACCGTTCGCCGCAAACTTTTTCTACTTTTAGGAAGGCAGACTAAAAATTTAACTAAAAAAATTGAGATTTCAGTGAAAAAACTGGCGCAGCACGGTGTACACGCCGCGGAACTGAACTTTATTGACACGATATTTGCTGCAGAATGTCGTCATATACCCGCTGGCCGTAATTGTTTTTAATTCTAGCCCTCAATGAGTTTATAAAGAAACTTGCTCACTAGAGAGATCATATCAGACTTTTCAACCCATCGGACCCTTTCTTAAATGTTTTATACAAAAAGATCACGGCCAAAACTTCTAAAGAAGAAAAGAGAAGGCGAGAATTCCTCCAGAATTTTAATCATCATACGTCCTCCAGTAAATTCTGGAAAGTGTCCCAATCATTAGATGGCAGCAAGTATCTGGTAGGAAACCATTCAATTACTTTTAATGACAAAATTTTTTTACGTGCAATATACTAATTGAAAACCCACTAAAGCAGAAAAAATCGAAAAGCAGCTAATGAGAAAAGCCCTCAAACTTAGAACCGAAGGCTCACTAAGTTTTATTCTTCTAAAATATGAGAATAACATCAATGCGGCAAAGCCCTTAAAAACATAACCGGATGGTCTATGCACCGACCGCCTAATGCACATCGGACCAATAGCCATAGCCTTTTTAACAGACATTAATCTTTTAAATTTCATTATTTCTTTCTCTTATTAAAATCCAGTACATTAGAGAAAATTCGTAAGTGGTACCCCAACCAAAACGAACATGTCATAGTTTCAAACTCCCTTGCACAGTGTAGATTTTAAGTCAACTGTCAAAAATGAAGAACTTTTAATCAATTCCACCCATACCAAACTTCAATATAATCAGCCATTGCACCATCCTGGATCTCCTTCATGGCACCAGCGTACCGAAAACCTACTTAAGAACTTTTCCCACTACCTGGGTGGACGTCAATCAAAAGTTATGTACAGGGACGCTTTGTCAGCACCTAGGATTGTTCGTAAAGGCGTCCCTCCAGACTCAGTCTAATCAACAACACTTTTCTTATTTTTACGTCGATGACGCTCCACTCTCGCCCCCAGATGTAACACTGCGCTCGTACGCAGATGAATTCCCGCCGTTTTCTAAGTCGAGCAATTACTTAACCGCCTCATCAATCTCATCCAATTCTCTAACTAAGTTGCACAAACTTTTCGGCTATGAGTGACTTGTTCTTTCTTATAAAAGTTCGGCCAGCTTTTTTTAAACAATGTCCCTAAGTTTCGCAGAACATTGTACGCGAACATCCTCAAAAGCTGCCCGCATGTTATCGATCATAAAGTCTCTATCCGGAACTTCTTGCCGCCAGTCAAAGAAACTTCACTGGTTACTCTAAAAGCATTGGTAAGATCAATTTAAGATTATCCGAGCCCTGCCAGGTCCCACGCTGCCAGAAAATTTTCTTTAAACAAACTACAAAACATCAAAATACTGCTCTCCGCGTGACAACAGGGTGCACAAAAATGAGCGCAAGGACACATTTACACTCGGAATGTAAACTTTTAAAAGTGGACCAAAACCATCAAATGGCGTCGCAGTTCGAGCTCAAGACTTTCGTTCTTTTCAATCCGCATTTTTTATCATCATTATCTCGAACACCAACGGAACATCCGCCCTTCGGTGCTTTAATTTCAAACCCTTGAAACGGACACTATCTTATCCGAAACTAAAACTCTTACGCCTTTCAAAAACTTTAGTGAACGAAGTTCTTCCAATTTTACCTATCTTAAATAGCTTCACAAACAAATACACACTTGAGTTAGACAGGCCATATCAGATGGAGGACCCACGAACGTTCTGCCCCGAAGACCGTATTAAAAATCCCAACCGAATAATCCCTCCCTCGTTCCACTGGGATCCCTCCCCGAGTTGAGATCTGGATATACCCATTTCTTCAATACGTACCTGAATCGAATTGACTCCAAAGCTCCCCGAAACGATCTAGATTGCTCTTCCGCATACCACTTTTCATCGTTTTAACTGTTCCCAGAACATTTTTTTTTACCGCAATAGACTTGTGGCTTCGTTGCGAAGTTTTTGAGGCTTTGTGTGGGCATGCCGGACACGTCCTCTCGAGGCTGAAAACAACAGCATCTTCGCACCATTTGCGATTTATCAAAAACATAGAATGGCAAGCTACCCGACCGAAAAAAAAATGGTTTTGAACAAATCAAAAGCACTCAACCAAAAATTTTGAACCTGTCTCATACTAATTTAATTTTGGAAAAACGCATTCAGAAAAAAAGAATTGTCAGCGGCAAACTAGCAATGAAACAAAATTAATGAATCAGTAACTAAGAGGCCAAAACTAAGACGATCGTTGAGCCGGAAAAATCGTCATAAAACATTTCGAGCAACAAAATGTTTCAAAACCCTCCTAAAAAAATTATCATCTCTTTGTAAACAACGCAATTTGAATTTAGAAACAAGTTTATAAATGAAAAATACTTGATCCCGCTTACAATTTCCATTGTAAAAATACTTGATTCCGAAAAATACTTGATTCTCATTTGATCCCGCTTACAATTTCCAAGCGTGAAAAGCTACTTTTTACATATCTTTGAATAAACGGTAGCGTTTTTGATACAATAGCGTCGTTCTTAGGGAAGTTTGGCTTGGCTGATAGACGTGTTTTCGTCAAACGAAAATCATAAGAGACAAATTATGAAATTATGCAATGTTTCATTTGTTTGGTATCGCAAGTGGTACGAAGCTCTGCTTCACCTCTGTGTTGTGTTTTCAAATTCATTCGCGAATGATTTTGAAAAAACAAGACAGAGGTGAAGCAGAGCTTCGTACCACTTGCGATACCAAACAAATGAAACATTGCATAATTCATCTCTTATGGTTCTCGTTTGACGAAAACACCTCTATCAGCCAAGCCAAACTTTCCTAAGAACGACGCTATATTATCTAATTATTCCGCTAAAACAAACCGAAACAATTTAGACCGAATAAGGCTTTCAAGAGAAAACAACGAAAGCAAACAAAGCAAATCCAGGGCTAGTAGTTGTACTGTATAAAGAAAAAACAAAAACACATGCAACTGCAATGAAAAAAAGCTAAAATCATTCGAAAACCCCTTTTTATCCAAAATTAAAGACCTAAATTCGACAACTGATGTGTCTTTACTTGAAATCGTCGGCTAAAAACCCAGGAATTTTTTTTGCATTTGTTATTAAAATCAGTTACCCAAAACACAAGACGGATTCATTAGCAAATTAATTTTATTTCTTTCTCATAACTAATAGACGACGAAAATGAGAAAACTGAACTTTCGGTCAAAATATAATGATTTACGTCAAAATGATTTATGTCAAAATTACCAAAAAAACTTTCTTCAAAATCTTAAAATTATGCGTAAACGTCTCACGCGTAAACGTTGAGGCCAAATGTAATGGACAAGTCAAGAAAGTTGATTTTATCAAATGATTCAAAGGATTTTGTTAACTTTTAGTTAAGTTAATAATCTGGAAAATAAACAGCGGGAAAAATCAAAACGCCAAAATAAAAAAAAACAATGTAAAATATCAAAAAAAAAAACAATAACTGAATGACTTAAAATTCATATGTTTCATTAACACTTACAAAATTACAATGACAACGGGGAACTATTTGAGCCTTTTCCGGTCAAGAATTGTCAGAGATCCAGATTCTGCATACTAGATGAAATTTCACTACATAGGTTAAGAAAAATAAGCGATATTCAAAAATTTTCAATTAAAAAACTGGTCGAAAACTGATCCAAGGCAGATTCATGAACTTCCAGCTCGCTTTTGCAAAAAAAAAAACATACAAGACACCTTTATAAAATCTTGCATCTAACAATTTTACTAGCATTTTTTACTAGCAGAGCACCTACAAAACTACAGCTTTCAGTAAAATCGCTTCTGCTAAATTAAATCACTATATGAATTGCTGCTCCCTTTAGTTAACTATCACAACCATGTCTACAAACTCTCATTAAACACTACGTTAGCTAATTGACAGAATCTCGTTTCTGTGCTTCAGAACTGTTACGATCTCATTGACGTATGACTCGAGTTGCTGATTATTGTTTGCTGATTGGAAGATTTGCAGTTTCATTCGTATTCTAATTCTTATTCAGCACAGTCTAAACATGTGACGTAAAAGCTACTATTTGCTATCAGTTACGCGAATGTTTTTTTATTTTTCAGTTGCGTTGACAGTTAAAAGCTTCGAAAAACAACAGGACGTTGAGAAAATTTATTCTGAATAAAGAAAATTAAGCTGATAAAAATAGAAAATAGGAGCACATTAGAGTTGGTTTGCTATTAGCACAAGCTAACAATGAAAATAACTACTAATAACATTTGTTTAATTGAAATAAACGGCTGACATGGATATCGTTGTTTTATTTTGAACGGATAGAAGACGGACTACTGGACGCAATAAATGAACAAAACAAGGAAAGTTAGGAGGAGACCAAGTAAAACTATCACACTCTCCCCATAAAAACAACATTTAAACGTTAGCCTCCTTCAGTTGTTCGGCCATAATCAGGACGAAACCCGATGTGCAACTAGTGCATTGATTAGCTGAACTTAAAACTGCGGAATAATAAAAAAAAAAACTTCTCTTGAGTTCATTCAGGATGGTATTTTCGTGTTCTCAGGGGAGCGTTAGATAGTAAACTTGATTCAAGTTTAGTGCATGTATGATAGTAGTGGGTGCCAGCTACCAGCATAAAGCGTCCTTAAACAGAACGTTTGATGGCTTCTGAAATGTAATATTTATATTACAGCTGATTAGGCTCAACGAAACATCAAATAAATCTAACTAATTTCTTTTATTTTACGACGGCAAGTGATAAGCTGAGAACATCTTCAAAATCCCATATGAGATGATTTTGGACGTTTTCTTTCTCAGCGTTCGGCTGAAGAAACATTTTAGGCTAATTTTTGTGGTCCGAAAGAAGGAATAAGTTTTAATCAAAATTAGACAAATCAAAACCATCAAAACGATCTACTGCAATCATAAGATGTGTAGTTGCTGCGCTAGCTGATTCTTGAACGAGGAATTTCAGAAAGTTGTTGACAGCATAAATTGACGATTTTTCGATAACTAATTGACAAAATATTTTCAGCAAATGCGCTTTAGCTCAACAGAAGAACCTAATGGTAGATAGTCCTATACTTGATTCGTGAATGGAAGCTCAGCGAATCCTGTTGTTTTCGGCCGTTGAGCTCTTCCTTCTGTTTTTTCTCTTCTTTTTGATCTTGAAGAGACAGCAGTTGATCTCCGAGTCAATCTCACCCCCATTTGGTCCACTGGGGTTGGTTCCTACCCTCGATCCATCAGTTCTCTGAGGAACCAACTTTGATTCACCGCGTGACGTTTCCGTGTTTCTTGGGGGTTGCTCATGAGGCTGATTATTTGGGTACTTTGAGGCCTGTCTCGGATCAAGAGGGAAGCCCGTTGCTGGTTTGTTAGGGGGGTAGCCCGAGCGGGGACGATTCGCAGGGAAATTTTCCTCGATGACAGAAGGACTCGGAGATGGTGTCTGAATAAGACTCCAGTCAAAAATCCTGTCATTTTCAAATCCTTTCCGGTCAAATAGGCGTTGAAACATGTTAATCAGATACTCGTAATCTGGAGTTTCGAAAAAATCGAGCTTTCTGACATACCTCAAGTATGTGGAAAACTCATCGCATTGGTTTTCGCATAAAACGTCAATAGGAGTATTTCGTTTAGTTTCTCCAATCTTTTGGTACCTTTCTTTTAATGTATCTGCTTTAAGACCCTGCCACGGCAGAGAGCCTCGAAGAAAGTACAGCATCATATGACCAAGTGCTTCCAAGTCATCTCGACGACTCTGCTCTTTTCCCAAGTGTGTATTGATACTCATGTACCTAGCGGTTCCTGTTAAACTCTTATGCTCGCGGTAAGGGATATGCTTGTTTGTTTCTCTATCCATGTACTCTTTGGCCAATCCAAAATCAATTATGTGGATTATGTGTTCTTTTTTGGAGCTCCTTCTCCCGACTAAAAAGTTTTCAGGTTTTATATCTCTGTAAATGAGGTGTTTTTCATGAACGAACTGAAGACGTTGGATGAGCTGAATAGCTATCATTAGCACTGTTTTCAAGGAAAATTTTCGATCGCACAAATCAAACATGTCTTCCAGAGATTTTCCGAGCAGATCCATAACGAGTGCTTGGTGCTGATTACATGGTCCAAAATAGTGAACACAGGGTAGTCCTTCGTAACTCCCCATCATTCTATAATAGCGATTTTCTAAATGAAGTTGAGGAGCACGAGATTTCCGATTCTCCAACTTGATCGCTACTGTTTCCTTCGTGTACAAGTTTACACCAATTCTCAATTCGCCAAAGTTTCCAGATCCTATTTTTTTTCCAACTCTGTAGTTGGGTCCAACCATCAATGGGCCGGATCCCGGGGCATTAGACCCTGCACTAGATCCTCGAGTATCTACCATTGTGATACGCTTGCTAGTAATTCATTTTGACTGAAAACTTCAGAAGGTGAAAAATTACATTAAACATGTCAACTAAATTTTTAATGGAAATCTCGTGCTTCATTCGCAAAACCAATTGATGAAAAAGCAAAAGGATATATATTTCTTTGGACCAAGTCACGGAGTGACGGAAGGGATTTATGGCACAGGGCGGAGATTTTGCACCCAGCTTTTTTTTGCATCTCAAAGAAAAATCGTAAAGCGTAACGGGTAGTATCATCCTAAAAATCTTTCAACAGAGATACGAATTCCAATGATAAAACGTCAGTCACTGGAATTCGTATTAAAAGACAAGTTTAATCGACGGAGAGATATAACTGCAATTAAAAATTTAATTTAAAAATGGAATGAAGTAGCACCAGCAGGGAGGGAAAAAGCACAGGAAAAGAAAAAAAAGAGATCCTCAAACTGCACAAGACTAGAAGGCTCGACTGATGACCATAGTGGCGTTTCCTCTCATGAGGCACACGGAGAAAGTTTTGGAGAAGGAGGCGCACTGATGCCAGAATGGGAGTATTGCCAGAATGGGAGGGTGCACTAAGACTCTTCATGTTAAAATGTTTGTTGTGTGAATCGGCCGAAACCTCTAGTCGCCTTCTGTTAAAATGCGGGTATTGCGTGAATCGGTGGGCTATCTTGAGCAAAAGTTTAGCTTGTTTTGTATGTTTACCTTGGGGACCTCATCAATCTTATTGTAAGAGAAGAATTGACAAAAAAAAAAGAATGAAAGACATAGAAAGTGGAGAAATCAAAGTCCTTCAATCAAAAGTAACTACGTAAAAGCATTAGAACCAAAGCATAGCTTTGTCGTGCGTGTGTGACATTCGACCAGAATGGCGCCAGAAGGCAACGAATTTTTATTATAACATCGGACTGGGAAGATTGACCGTTTTAGTGGATTAGCTGTACTAATTTGACAACTTGGCGAATTAGGAAAAATAATAATAGTAATAATAATAATAATAATAATAAACAAGAATTTAGAAAAAATAAATCCAAGGGAGTAAGCTCCCTTTCAGTTTTGGTCAAATCAAAAGTTTTAAAAGTTTAGTTTTCTAATGTTTTTACAGTTCATGCATCGGCAGTCAATTCTCCATAAGGGTTCCATAAGGGTTTCCATAATGATGAGCCATAACTTACAATAGGTACAACATATGACTTGTATGATTTTAATTTCATGGCCTTTGTTGTTATTTTGGAGATGTTTCTATTCACAGTGCATAATGCCTTCAGAGCTTTGGCAGATCTATTTGTAACATTTTCAGTCCAACTTAATGTGCTAGTGATTATAAGACCTAAATCTTTCATTTCTGCTGTTTCTTCAAGAACAGTTCCATTTACTTCAACTTTTGCATTTTCTTTCACACTGAGAATTTTGGTTTTTGACACATTTACTGCCATTGAATTCTTTACACACAAATTCCAAATTCTCTTCGCATCGATATTTAAAATTAATGGGTCATTTCAAACAATCTGTTATCGTCTTTGTAGCCAAAACTTGCTGACATTGCACAATCTGGTAGGTCATTTATATAGAGGATAAACATCAAAGGTCCGAGAATTGACCCCGGAGGCACACCACTGTGTACTGGTAATGGCTCGGATACTGCTTGTCCAATGCCAACGGTTTGATTTCTATCTGTTAGATAATTTTTTAGTAGCTTTAAACATTGTCCTGTGAAACCAAAGCTCCTAATTTTTCCAAGTATCATTGCGTGGTTCACCTCGTCGAATGCCTTTTGGAAATCTAGGTGGAGGCAAGCCAGGTAATTTGTTTCGATATTATCATAGTAAGTATATACTTCATGGAGATACTCAATGAGATTTGTAGCAGTAGATCGTTTTCGTCGGAAGCCGTGTTGTGAGTTTGAGATGCTGAATTTTACTGATGAAATCATTTTATCGAAAATTAATTTTTCTAACACCTTTGAGATAACCGTTAGCAGACTTATTGGTCGGTTGTTTGAGACAAGTTGCTTGTCTCCCTCTTTGAAGATAGGAACAATTTCGTTTATTTGGCTTTTTGATCATGTTAAGTAGCCAAGTTTATCACAGTTCAGTCATTAGATATGGGTTAAATGGGTTTTCATCAATGTATTGAGTTATTTTGTCCCAGTTTGCTTTCGAGAATGAGAATCCCTGGAAGCCATTGCGGTCATTCACTTCTTTTTCTCTGATGTAATCATTTTTGAAATTAAGTTGGGTTTTGCGTGGCAAGGAGGATGATCCGTTTTATACAAGGATGTGAGTCTATTGTCTTTTTTCATGAGAGTTAACAAATCTGGGTGGTTGCAGAGTATTACGTCGAGTTGTTCTTTTTCTTTTCCCGTTATCGTTTGTTCGAAGTTAAGTTCTGCAAGAGCGTCCAGGAAGGCCTGTTCGTCTTCCTCAGAGGAGATTAGGGTCGACCAGTCCGTTTGAGCAAAGTTGATGTCTCCAGTAATCATCACGTTTCTTACATTTAATTCTATTTGGTTTTGCCTAATAAAATACAGAAAACTCAATAGGTTGTTTGACGACCAGCGGTATTCGCTTCCTTTCGGGGCACAGTATATGCAAGCTATAATGACGAGGTTTTTTATCAAGAGCTTGACTATTAGGCAGTCATTGAAAGTTGAGGGTATGCAGTAGTGAGGTATTTCGTGGTTTATCCCAATTATAACACCTCCGTGGTTTGATTTGCCGTTAACGCTTTGCCTGTCATTCCTATGGATGCTAAATTTGTCAAGAAATATTGCTCCTGTCGTCACATTTTCAGTTAATCATGTCTCTGTTAGACAAATGATATCGTAGATTTTTTATATTGGTTGGCATTCGAGAAGATAGTTCTTCTAGAATGATCTAAGATGTTTCTGACTCGAATGGTCAGTTTGGCGTGACGTAATAAATTCGTTCCAAAATAAAGACACGTCAAGACCCTAAAATTTTGCTTTAACTTAATTGAGAGAAAATCAGAACGACGATTGTCGCGAATAGAACAAGACAGACAGATTTTCGTGAGAACGCAGCAATAGTAACGACTGAAATAACAATAGAAGCTGTCCGAATAGTAACGATTGTAACTGTACAATCGTTATTGAAAACTTCCCGAGAAACAGGATGGGTATTGGGACGACATTACCAGCCTTCCGGAGGGACGATAAGACCGCTCTTCGTTCGGATTCCAGAATCCGGAAGGGTCTAAGGGAGGAAACTAACTTCTTTTTATTAACTTTAAGCTTTCTGGAATGTCCTGAGTTGAATTCAATTAACATCGAATTCATTGTCAGAGTATGAATAGCAGGGAGTTGAGGGAAGGGGTTGATCAATCTCCGATGGATATGTTGATTTTTATTCACTGAACAATGACTACATCAATATAAAAAACAAGTAATAGCCCTGATTTTAGTAGTGACTTCGTGGTCTGGGGATACTGAGACCCAGCCATGAGCTCAATATTTTTACATGTAAGTAAGTTAATCTGAGCGTTCTGGCCGATAGCCCAAAACAGTAACGATTTTGTCGACCCGATGTTAGAAGGACCACACAAATATTTGGCTTTTGTAGAGACGGTTAAAAGCATTTAGAGCTGTGCCTAGACGCTAGCCAGTCGTTTTACAACCTAGCTTTTTTCCGTCGATATGTACTTCCGGTCGAATGTTACAGTGGCCTAGTAAAATACTCAATATATCGTCAGAATTTTTGGTTCCGTATAAGTTTTGATCTACAAAAAACCTGAGTATGAATGAAAAGAAAAGTGCACAAAATTGCTTTATATAGTTAACGAAATTCAAAAACTTCAAAAAACTTGAGAAAATATCAAAAACGAAACATTCGAACAGGAATAATTAGGTAATACTCGCCCGGAACTACATACCGAGCGAGAAAAACTAACTTATAAAACGGTTGGCTAGAGTTTCAACAGTCGTCTGCCTAAGTCACATATGAGGTTAAGAAGAATATGCCCTATAACCATTGGCTCAAGGGTCAGGGACACTATCTCTCGCGCTTTTATACCTCATTCAGTCGGAGCCAATTCGGTTCGCGTAAGATACGAGACTACAAAATCGTGTTACAGCTTAAAGGTCACTACGAAAATTCCCCCACTCATGGCTAGGTCTCTAATTACCTAAAACATGCGAACGTCATCAATAACAAGGTTGGAAGCTCTAATATACCATTTTTTTTATTGGACAGTGGACCTTCGATCCAGTTCAGATGGATCAACCTATGACTCACATTATCTCAACATAATCACATAAAATGCACTCAAGAAAATAAATTAAGTACTGTTATAGTGACACGACTTTAGAGTAAAGCAACTCTAGAAAGTTTTTGTAATAGATAGTTGTGAATCAAAAAGTTCAGTTTAATTAACCATTGGGCAGCGTGACTCGTCTGCCTGCCCAATCAAGATTTTTTCTCGCCCAGCGATGGTACTTTCTTAGGGCTTCGGGATGCTCTCTGTCAGGAACAAGACAGCTCTACTCGAATTGATGATTTCAGTAAAATTGCGAACGGCAATTTTACTCTGGTATGATTTTTTATCGACTTTCCCCCAATTCTGATTCAAGTTTTCTGATCACAATAACTTCTTATTTTTAGTTGATGCGAGAAACTTGAGCATGACATGATGGATTCGAATTTTTCAAAAAAAATTGTTTTCCCTAAAATCAAGGTTCAACTTCCAAATAATACTGACAGGCACAATCTAAATAGAGATGCTTTTTCAACCGTCTCTACACCAGCCAACTCAAGGAGGTTATCGTTAGATGGGGTTGACGAAATCATTTTTGCTTAAAGGCTATCAGCCGAGCCGCTCAAATTAACAAAATTGCATGAGAAAACAGTGAGCTCCTTGCTGGGTCTCAGTTTCCTCAGACGACGATGTCACTCCCAAAATTTGGGCTGTTATTTTATTACGATTTAGATACTATACTACTACTGTTTTTGTACAGTAGAGAAAATTACCTCAATCATCGGAGATGAATTGACACTTTCCCTCAACTCCCAGCTTCTCATTATGTGAAAATAAACTTAGATGTTATTAATTTCATTTCAGGATTTTCCAGGAAGCTAAAACTTTTTAAGTGTAAATTCTCCATTCCAAATTCCAACCAGAGACCATTTCGTTTTCTTCCATATCGCCAAAGAAGTTCCATTTGCGCAAACAGGAAAGGTTGCAATCCTTTCCGTCAGCTTTCCTGGCTCGTGAGATATGTCCAGTAATGATTGTGACTGTAAAATCAAAGCTTTGAAGGTTTTCTGTTCTTCAAATATCGATTGTTCGTTTTTCACGTTGCCGTGATGTTGGATGTCACAGATGCCGTCTAGTTTTCTAATAGTGAAAACTGTCTCTTTGTTGTTCGCGTTTTATGTTTTGCGAATTTTTAGAGTTGTCACGTGTCTTTACTTAAGTCGAAGTTTTGAAAATGCTTTTTTTTAAACTCAAAACAACCCTTCTTAACTCAATTTTTTTTCAGACAACGTTCATAATCGTCCTATTTGACGTATCTTATGGTCATATTTTTCTGATTTAAAATCATTTCCTCGGAACAAAATTGGCAGCATTCTGGCCAAATAGCACATTTACAACAATATGTGGTATAATATTACTTTCAGTTTTATCAGTTTTAAAGACAGGATAAATTTGCAACAAAATCTAAGAAAGCAACACATTTAGAAAAAATCTTTTTTTTAAGACAAGAATAATTTGCAACAAACAAATTTTAGAAAAAATTCTTTTTCAATACAAGAATAATTTGCAACAAACAAGTTTTGGACATTTTTTCAGCCAGAAAACTAACCAAAAATTAGGTGTTAAATAAAGAGAATATTAAAACCGGATTTAAGGAGAAAAAAAATAGATTGTTAAACAGTGTTACAAAGGTAATCTGTCTGTAAAAAATTGTTTTTTTATCACCTTTCCTTAAACCTTGAAACAGTTTTATATGAGGCTGCAAAGCCAGGGAAGGTGTACAAGGGCATTTTTAGATGTAATGTGAAGTTTTATGCGCAACATTTTTTATACGGAGAGAAGTTTTGAAAGAGCCGAGTATAAGATAGTTCCAACTTGAGAAAAATAATGCTGTTAAAAACTGACTGTAAGCTAGAAGGAAATGAACTATCTGGAAAAATCTGGAATGAAAATGAAATGAACAATCCAGAGCAGAATGTTCAACTTCCATGACGCAATGCTAGTTGAGAATACAATTTGCGATTAAAAATAATTGATACCAATCCAGATTTGATTGAACGACGTTTAAAACTATAAGCAAATGGGTCAATAATGAACAAACTTAAAAACTTCAAACGGGTCTTTCTCAAAATGAGTTTAGTTTAGCCAAAAAAAAGACTTGGAATATTGGAACAAGCCTATAACATGCCAGAAACAATTCGAAAAAAAAACACGAAATAACTAGAAAATTTTGATTTTTTTCTCAAAAAAAAACATCTTAAGTTTCAACTTAGATGCTTGTTTCCCAAGTATAAGCACTGAACACTTTTTGAATGCCAACTAATTAGTTCTGAATTTTGGAAGCTTGGCCAGATCTAGCGGTTCTTGTTGTACCTTTCTTGACAGTCTTTTGAGACGTTGTTGTTGTTGTTGCACGACCTCTATATCTTTACTTGTCATTTTTCTGGCTGGGAAAATCTAGGCAAGCTTTGTTTCCATACTCGTAGCTAATCTCCTAGAGTGGTACAATTGTTCAATTTGCCACAAAAAAAATGCCGCGACGCACTTTTCCGTGCAGTCTTTGAGGCGTATTCAAGTGGTATGGCACACTGTCCACGTTTGCCACCTTGGTGTGTGAGCTGGCCCAGATCATGAGGCTGCCAAATGTTATCATCCCGTGCTTGACGACAAAAGAGCTCATCGCTAGCGTCAATGCTCAACATGTACCTCGAGAGCCAAAAGAGATAGTTTGAGCGCAAAGATCACCGGCCGTCCATGATGATTTTGTCTTCTTGGATAACAATCTCTTGCCGTGATAGTCAGAAAGGGTATCGCTCCTCTCAAAAAAATCAGTTGCTAATAAAAGTATATAAATACCATTGGTAAGTTTAAAAAGGAATAAAATAAGGTGTGAATTAAAACTGACCAATGTCTTAAAAGAGCAACTAGTGACGCGAAGTCCACTGGACTTCGTAGAGTAGACAATACTGGTACTTGCTTAATCTATAGAAGAAATTTTTGCTAAAAAGTAAATTTCAAACGTTTTCGCAACTATGTGCATCGTCAGGATTTTTACAATAAACTACTCTAAATGACGATAAAACATCAATTTACAAATGTTATTTACAATAAATCACATACAATTTGGTTCTAAACCATCATGATAAAAAATTAGCCAATCACAGTTGACCTCTAAATTACTATTAAGATTAAAATACTTTTAACCTCTAAAATTAATTAAACATTTTAAAATTAATTTGTCTGGAAGTTTCTGAGTCATAATTTCGATTTAGACATGTACGTTTTGAATAAAAAACCAAAAATATTTTGGGACTAAATTTTCAGTGTTAACTCCCTGCTCCTAAACTCATCGCGCGTGTTCAAGCCCGGTTTCTCTTTCCTGATATGTATTGCCTCTAGTGTTAGCAATTTTGTTTGGTTGTTTGACCTATCTATAATTTCCCAACTAAGATCTGCGCTATTTCCCTCAAGTTGGCATTGCTGAAGGTGGAGGCCTACCGGTGAGTCTGCTTTCCTATGTTCCTCAATTCTAGTGGTCAAATGTCGAACAGTTTGTCCGACATAGGTGGAAGTGCATCCACTACATGACAGTTTATAAACCACTCTTGACTTGAGGTCATTAGAAAATGCTGACTTCAGTGATGGTAAACATGATTGTAGTTTTCTTGTGGTGAAAACCACTTGAACGTTCGTTAATTTTCGCAACCTGTTAGCAAAATATTGGCTCTGGTTACCTCTATATTGCACCATCAGCATTGGGGGCTTTTCATCCTTTGGTGATTGAACTGACAAACCCCTGTCACTATCCAGGGGCTTGCCTTTACCCTCGATGATCTTGCACAAGGCGTCTGAAGCCACCTTTGCGGACCAATTTTCAGGGTACTGATTTGTCAGCCATTGCGCCCTATTAGTTTCCATAGCCTTATCAAATTGCTCCCAGCTAGATGTACTCCTAAAAACCCTGTGTACAGTGCCTTGGATAACACTACGCTTATACTGAGTTGGGGCGCAGCTTCTATAGTTCAGTATAGTCCCTGTATCTGTTGGTTTTTGATACCAACTGCAAGTTACACGCCTATCCTGCGATATATTTATGTTCAAATCCAGGAACGGCAAATTCCCCTCCGAATTAGTTTTCTCTAGAGTGAACTGCAAGTTTGGATGAAGAGAATTGGCGGCATCGAGAAGACAACTCGGCTCCCCTCTGACTGTTCTAACAATGTCATCCACATACCTGAGGAAGTGGTCTATAGAGGTCAAGGTTAAGAGATACTAAAATACTAAATCACAACATTCCCCACTGCACAAAAATTTATATCTGCCCACTCCCCAATGTAGTCAATATCACACATATACTCCAATCTCCCTCACTCCACCAGGGCCAAAGTTGAAACAAAAAATAGCAGCGTTTAGCACCAATGGAAATTCACAGAGATAACAATTTACAATGGAGATGATTATATGCTAATATATACAGGCTACCTACAAGATTAAACAGATATCTACAGTGACTGTACAGCAGACAAAATGATATGTACAATTGGGGTTATGCGACATATCAACAAATTAATCAAGCTAACCTACATAACTAACTAATTAAAATGTACAAAGTCACTCAATCTGAGAATAAGTACAGATACGTAACATAAGTAACCAATGGAGAAAAAAATGTCGGTACTAAGAATTATGCTAAACGAGTTTTTCAGTTTTCGGAGTTTTAGTATGTGGCGTAAAATATGTCATGGAAACTGTCGGCCTCCTTCCTTACATTTGTGTCTATGCCTGAAGATATATCGCTCCCGTTATCGTCCTGAATGTCATGTCTGACTTCTTCCAATGGATAGTACTAGAGAGGATAGTACCGCGATCTTTGGCGTCAAGGAGGTAGGGGTTGACGAGGAGCCTTGTGTAGTTTCCGCCACCAGTGTTGGATGGAAATGTATGTCTTCGAGTGGTGTCAGGTAGTCCGAAGGAGAGTCTGAGGGAAAGTTCGTCTGTAGGTTTTTCGTGCCGGAGAAGGTGATCAGGGGTTTGTCGTCGGAATCCGCTATTTCGATGGTTTCTGCTCCTAGGGTCACCTGGTCTATGAAGCGCCTGTCTCCGTAAAATTTAGGGGAGCCTGGATTCCTTCTGGGCCGTGGTTTGTTGCTTTTCGGGGTTTTGGGCGTCTCCAATGTCTTTTCCGGAGAGCTGTCTATCCTAATTGTGTTATCGCCTGTTCCCGTTGAGAGAGTACTCGTCGTCTGAATGTTGGTTTCACTCGCTTATGAGTGTCCTGACTTATCTAAATCACTTTCAATATCAAAAGTCGTTGTATTAAATACAATTTCCGAGTCCGTACCCAAATAATCATCGATAACTTTGTCCCAATGAATGCTAAAATCTAAGAAGCCGAGGTGTTGTTCACTACCTTTGCTGACGGGAACTTTGAGAAGCGGTCGATGCAAAGTAAAAGGTAATTTGAGTTGCCCCAATTTATGTCCAAAGGACCCGCGAACTCTAAGTATACTTCTTCGTTTGGTTCAGAAAGGATTTGTAATTTCTCTTCCAAAATCACTTTGAAATTGTTACCAGCCTTGATGCACTGGATACATTTTTTCCATGATAATAAATCTCTCTGTATAAATGTGGCCACCAAATGTTTTCTGCCAGAGATTTCATTCCAAAATGTCCTTGGTGAGTTTCATGGAGTAGCGAAAAAAATGGCGACCTCAGAGCTGCTGGTACTATCAGTTTGTTATCGTTAAATAACAGTCTTTCTTTAACATGGATGTCTCTTCAAAATTCTTTGGGTAAGCTCCGAATCTATCCAATGGTCTGCCTTCTTCTACTGCCTTCTTCATATCCTTGAGAATTTTGTCTTCGTCCGTCATGAGTCTAATTAGTTCTATTAGAGCAATGTTCAATGAGGGATAAAAGAGTGTCTGGTAACTTGAGGTCTCCCTTAAATTTGGAAAGTAGTTTCTCATGGATGTCTGACATTATATCATTGTTAAAATTCAGTAGAATTCCTTTATTTTCCGCCCTGAGGGAAGTTTTTAGCGAGTTCGCGGACGTGATAAAATCTTCTAATCGCTTTTTGTTTTCTGAATCTAGGGAATGATTAACTGATAACAGTGACTGCGCAAGAAAAAATCAGAAAGTTTTATCTGACAGGTAAAAATAATTAAAATCAAATTTTGAAAGATTTAATGGGATACAACCGCTTGTACAGGACTCTGAACGCGAGTGATTGGAATTACAAATTCTAAATGTGTCGTTGACGTAATTCGGAATATTCGAGAAGAAAGACCGTTGGATGCATAGCGTTAGTTCTTTTTTTCCGCCCATTGGATTATTTCATTCCAAGTTACTAATAGTATTTACATCCACTGGATTGTACAATTCGTTCTTCTTTGTACAATTATTCTTTTTACAATCAATATTTACAGAGAAGTTTTCTACGATCTTTTTAACTGTTGCCACTACAAATTCATTATCGTAAAGTGAGGTTGGGAGGGCTTTTCCTGAAGGTAATCTCGACAGTAGATCTGTAAATCCTATTTCTTTTCCTGGTATGTGTTTGATCTTGAAGTTAACTGGTAAAAGTCGATTTACCCAACGGGTTATTCTGCTGTGCATAGTTTTGTTACTATGATTGGCATTTAAGGCTGATAACAATGCCTTGTGATCCGTTACAATTTCAAACTCAGCGCCATACAAGTAATTTTTAAAACGCTCTCTAGCCCAGACTACTCCAAACAATTCTAGCTCGTTTGTAGAATATTTCGTTCCGTGGCTATTTAAAAATCGAGAAGCGAATGCTATTGTTATCCAATTTATCCCATCCCATTGTTCTAAAGTTGCTCCCAGGTCGCTATGTGAAGCGTCTGTTTTTAATCTTGACATCCTTTTTATGTCAAAGTGATTGTTCTCTGTAATGTTGACGATCTGTTTCTTTAATTTTTCGAACGCCTTTGTTTGATCGTTGTTCCATTGATAAATTGATTTTTTTTACTAAAAGTTGTCGTAAGGGAGAACTTAGATTTGACAGGTTCGGGACGAACTTCATATATTGGTTGATTGAGCCGAAGAACGACCTTAATTCGGATATGTTTTTGGGGTTTGGGAGACTTTTTATAGAATCTGATTTTCCCACCAATGGTTTCACACCCGAATTTGATATCTTGAAACCCAGCCACTCTATTTCTTTTTGGAAAAATGCGCATTTCTCCCATTTTACCGCCATGTTCTTGTTGTCTAAGATGTTTAAAATTTTTGTTAATATCGCTTTGGTTTCATTTAATGATCCTTTCGAAGCTATTTAAATGTCGTCGATATAACAATTGGTAAAAAAAATGTCTTTCAATAAAGAATCCATCACCCTCTGGAATTAGTTTGGCATATCGCGTAGTCCGTAAAATCCCGTTAAAAGTCTGTGGGTCCGGGTGGTTTCACCACCTAAAATACTAAAATTGCATTATTTGCTAGTGTCCTTTCATAATTGTAGTTGACTGTACGCATTTTTTAGATCTAAATTACTGAACCAAACTTCCCCTGAACCTTTGCTGGAAAGTTGGAGAGCTATGTTGTCGATAAGCTCGTGTATGTTTGGCATTTGGTATTTGTTCTTGAATATCTGGTTATTTAAAAGTTTCGAATCTAATGCCAACTTGATACTACCGTCTTTTTTCCTTGTTATCACTATAGGACTAATAAAACAGTCTTCATAGCATTTGCTTAATTTCACAATGTGCCCCTCTTTTTCCATTCTATTTAATTCCATCTTTACACTATCTAGTAAACGCAGAGGAACTCTTCTGCCTTTGGTTTGAATAGGTTTGAATGGAGAGTGGAAATGAGTGATTTTTCTGTCCAATAGTAATTTCCCTACTCTGTTAAGTAATCCTTTGTACTTATGTTACAGATTAAGAATTGTGTCTGAATGATTGTTGAATTTACACACATCCGGGAGTGTTACGTTGTTGACGGGTAGTAAAGGCTGCCGTTGGGCTTCGATTCCGATTTGTGGTAAATTATCGTTTCCCAAAATATTCCTCTCATGTCCAGAAGTGATAAAAAATGAAGTTTCGTCTGCGATCCATCCATTGGATTGTATTTTGACTACAGTTTTCCCGATGATGTTAATTGTATCATTGGTAAACCCGCAGTACAATTCCCGGGTCTTCTTGTCTAGCGGGTATATTTTCAATTGTGGGTTTCTCAACTTCAATTCGTGCAGGAAGTTTTGCTTCAGGAAGCTCACTGGTCTCGCAGAATCAACTGGAATGTTCAGATTAACTATCGTGTCGTCTCCCAGTCCAATATTAACTAATTTCTTGGTTTGCATACCATTGGTGTCATAGATGGTTCTGGTTTTAAGAAAGAAATAGTCGTCGTTGTCGCGGATCCCCTCTTCAGTCCATGCGTTGATGACGCCACAAAAAATTTCTTCACTCCTTGCTTGAAGGTTTTCTGGGAAGTATAAACAATTCTGACTATTTACAGATTCTTCAACAGTATTTACAGCGGGTTTTCTTCCTTTCGATTTACATAGTCTTCCGAAATGTCCTTTATATTTACAAATATTACAGATTATTTCCTTCTCCGGACACCAATTTCAGATGACCCTTGGTAAACGCATTCCCGCATTTCATACAAGTATTAGATCTTTCTATGTTCCAGCTTGGTTCCTTTTTTATATTATTAAATTTTTTGTACACTCTGCCGCTACTTCCTGTCGGGTTGATTGATCTAGTCATATTTGTTAGTTTCAGATGGTTGTAGTAACCTTTTCCGTCGATGATGGTTTGGTTGAGTGCATCCAATGGATTAAGAGTTTCCGAAAGTAATCTACGTTGTAAGTCACAGTTTTTCATGTTAAAAATAAATACATCTTTGATCCACTCCTGTTCAGCGTTGATTCCAATTTCGCATGATCTTGCTAAATCTGATAGTGCGCCCCAAAATTGTTCATAGGATTACCTATAGTCCAAAATTGTTCATAGGACTAAAAAAAAACAGTTTTCATCGCATTTGCTTAATTTCACAAGGTGCCCCTCTTTTTCCATTCTATTTAATTCCACCTTTACACTATTTAGTAAATGCAGAGGAACTCTTCTGCCTTTGGTTTGAATAGGTTTCAATGGAGAGTGGAAATGAGTGATTTTTCTGTCCAATAGTATTTTCCCTACTCTGTTAAGTAATCTTTTGTACTTATGTTACAGATTATGAATTGTGTCTGAATGATTGTTGAACTTACACAAGTCCGGGAGTGTTACGTTGTTGACGGGTAAAGGCTGCCGTTGGGCTTCGAATTCCAATTCGTGGTAAATTATCGTTTCCCAAGATATTCTTCTTATGTCCAGAAGTGATAAAAAATGAAGTTTCGTCCGCGATCCATCCATTGGGTTGTATTTTGACTACAAATTTTTCGATGATGTTAATTGTATCATTGGTAAACCAGCAGTACAATTCCCGAGTCTTCTTGTCTAGTGGGTGTATTTTCAATTGTGGGTTTCTCAACTTCATTTCGTGCAGGACGTTTTGCTTCAGGAAGCTCACTGGGCTCGCAGAATTAACTGGAATGTTCAGATTAACTATCGTATCGTCTCCCAGTCCAATATTAACTAATTTCTTGGTTTCCATACCATTGGTGTCATAGATGGTTCTGATGTTAAGAAAGAAATAGTCGTCGTTTTCGCTGATCCCCTCTTCAGTCCATTTGTAAATCACGCCACAAAAATTTTCTTCACTCCTTGCTTGAAGGTTTTCTGGGAAGTATAAACAATTCTGACTATTTACAGATTTTTCAACAGTATTTACAGCGGGTTTTCTTCCTTTCGATTTACACAGTTTTCCGAAATGTCCTTTATATTTACAAATATTACAGATTATTTCCTTCGCCGGACACCAATTTCAGATGACCCTTGGTAAACGCATTCCCGCTTTTCATACAAGTATTAGATCTTTCTATGTTCCAGCTTGGTTCCTTTTTCATATTATTAAATTTTTTGTACACTCTGCCGCTACTTCCTGTCGTTTTGATTGATCTAGTCTAGTCATATTTGTTAGTTTCAGATGGTTGTAGTAGCCTTTTTCGTCGATGATGGCTTGGTTGAGTGCATCCAATGGATTAAGAGTTTCCGAAAGTAATCTACGTTGTAAGTCACAGTTTTTTATGTTAAAAGTAAATACATCTCTGATCCACTCCTGTTCAGCGTTGATTCCAATTTCGCATGATCTTGCTAAATCTGATAGTGCGCCCCAAAATTGTTCATAGGATTCCCTATTCTTTTGCTTCCTGCTTAGCAGTTTATATCGTTTATTTGTCGGTTTGATAAAAGCAGCTTCTAGTAGTTCGAAAACTTCTTTGAACAAGATTCCTAGGACTTTCGCCCTTGGTTGTTTTTGAGCAAAGACTCTCTTTCCTTCCGCTCTTAGGGCCAAATATAAGATTGGTCTTACTTTTTTGTCGGCCTCATATCTCCTCATTCCTCCGAATTTTCGTTTCTCTTCTGCTAGTCTTTTGTCTTCCGCGTGCTCGTGGACTCGCATGGTCTCTTTATTTCTGGCCTCCCTAGTTTTTCTCTGTGGGTCAGTTTCTGACTCCTGGGCGCCTTCTAGGACTGGTATCATTGTCTCCCCTTCCAATGGTTCCTTTAGATTGTCTATATCTAGATTTTCCTTAGCAATGATAGCCAGATGAAATTGGTCTATCCAGTTGTTCCATTGGGCGGGGGGTTCTACCGTGTGGTTTGGCCAAAAGGCGGGTATTCCCCGCCGATTCGAATCAGTTGTTGACTGCGCCATAATAAAAGTATGTAAATACCACTGGTAACTATGCTAACTAACTAAGTTTAAAAAGGAATAAAATAAGGTGTGAATTAAAACTGACCGATGTCTTAAAAGAGCAATTAGTGACGCGAAGTCCACTGGACTTCGTAGAGTAGACAATACTGGTACTTGATTAATCTATAGAGGTCAAGGTTAAGAGATATAAAAAACTAAATCACAACAGTTGCCATATCAGTTCGGTCACAGAACTGTTACCCCGTCCATCTTTGTGAATACACAAGTTGAGAAACTTTTTTACAGTTGCTGTTTTCTCATTGGATTTCACGGCTGCGATCAAAATGCTAGGTCGACGCACCAAATTCTTGATATCTCAGCGTCCACTAATGCGTTTTTTGGTGGTTTTCACACAACTCAGACCAATTTCTGCACAGAATTTTTTGACAACTAATTAGTCTCCTTTTCAATATGTTTCTGCAATCAATTTTGCTTCGGCGTTTCTTTTTGCAAAAAAAGTGTTAGTTTTGATGCTTTTTCCAGTAGGAGTCAATGCTTTACACAAAGTATGCAGCATCGTGATCTAAAAAATTCATCAGTCATTTCACATTCTTCACCTGAACATTTGCTGGCGACAACCGATCTTCGTCCATTTTCGCGAATTTTGTCAAGACATGATAAATCATATTTCTCTTTTTGGAAATGACAATTCCCACTGTTTTATTGACGAACCAGGAACCAGGTATTGTTCCCACCGTACGGGTCAAATGAGAACCCGGTGTCGAGAAATTACTGCTTTATGAATCAAATACGGTCGAAAATACTTCCCATACACATTCAGCAGGCTCCACATTTCACCATCCTGTTGACCGTCCACCGAGTTGAAGAGATTAAAAATCGAAAAAAATTTTGATGGCACGAGGTGTGCGTAAATAAAAGCAGGCCCTGAATACAATACTGGCGTAGAAAGTATGAAAAAGCTCTTCCTCGGTGGGATTTTGGAAGGGGTCCTTTTCAAAGAAGGAGATAAGTTCTCGACATAAATTAGGCCTTTCTGTCATATGACAAGCTATGAAGGTTCCGGCGTCGATGATTCGGACAGAAGTTTGACCCGGCGAAGATTGTGATTGGAGATTTAAACATCTTTTTTGTTATTCAAGAAAATTTGGTCTAAGAGACAGTTTTGGTCTGAGCTTTCAGAAGATTAGGGCAATTTTCACCTGTTTTTTTTTGGCGTTTTTGACAGAACTTTGAGTAAAAATGCCCACTATGGGGAACTAAGACTGCTTGTGGAGTTACTGCTTATTTTTAAATTCGTTTTAGAGATTGGCGCAAAAAAAAAACTTAACTTAGCGAACTTTACTTGAAGTGAAAAAATTTGTGTTGGTCAAAGTTTGCTGAATTTGAGATTGAATTTGAAGGAAAAAATTTACAAAAAAATCAAGAAATTTCACTGAAACTGTTTCTTTATTTGAAAATTTTGACAAAAATTGTTCAGTCCACTAATTCCTCCGTTAACATGCAAACCTTGGAAATGACGTTCCATAAAAAGTTCAGATTAAAATTAGCTGAAAAAAGCAGATATGAACAAAAAGTGTAATTGGGCTTGAACATTGAGATTTTAAAATTTTGGTCTTTAACTTAGAGGTTTGGGCAAAATTTGATCATCACACTGATTGCTTCAAAAACTGCAAATCGTCTAAGTATTCTCCCAATTCAAATAAACAAACTTAAACAACCTTTTTTTATCTTGTTTCAGAAATTTTTCCGCCAACCAAAATGTTTTGCTCTCTTTTTCGAAGTTGTTTTTTCAAAACGAAGAAGTTTCTCTCACCTGAGGTTCTCCTTGCTTAAAAACATCATGATTATAAAGTTTTTGATGAAATTGTTAGCTATAAAGGTGGAAGAATAAAGGTAAATTTACTCTTTAGTGTTGAAGAAAAGCAAAAAGCAGGTGTATTTTTTTCCAAGTGTATTTAACTTTGACAAAAAAACTCGCTGTTAAATGAAAATGATCATAAAATTTTTTAAAATAAAATTGGAAGAAGAAATGCAAGTTTAACCTTTGTTGATGACCAAACCGTCGTTGCAATTTTAATCCTTTTACAAAAATTTTTATTGGCAAAGCATGAGGTATTGCATGATTTGGAGAAACTTAAATTAACCCCAGACTAAAGAAGCGTCCCTCAACTGAATCTGTCTTCAAACTAACTTAAGTGTTAAATAAATCTGCTAACCAGCGCCTACATTTTTATTCGATAATTTTTCACAAATATGCGCACTATTATTATTGCCGTTTGTGCGCAAAAAAGATATGGGTTATCCAAGAACATGCAATGAGGATTGAACTAGAAAAATCCATATTTCAACATGATTTGATAGGATCAGTGGTTAAAAAATACCGCCTATGTAATTTTCTGATTCGCATGGTGCTGCCCGCTTATTGAATCACTTTTTCAAAGCCAGAAAAATTTTTGAACTACAGCAGATCAGCTCTTTTGTTATGTGCGCTATTTTCAATTAAGTATGTCTATAAAATCTTTCGAAAACCCTGCGAAAGCCGATTACCGCTTAATCGACGAGATGTTTTTGATTTAATTGTAGTTATTCAACCTTCACAGAAATCGACAGATGAAAGAACTTTTTTGTCATCACTTTTTTGCTACCAATTATTTCCAGGAACAAGAACATCATACCTCCCTCGATTAGATGGCCAGCTTGATTTGGGTTTTTCATCTCAATCTTCAGATGTTCAGCTATGTCCAAGATTTGTTTTACCCCAAAAATCATCACATATCAAGGATCTCAGTCGTCAGATTGCACTCAGCGATACCTCAGTAGAGTTTCCCAAGCTTCCAAAAGCAGTCATTAATACAAAAAAATCCCATGTTTCAAGAATGTCAAAGCTAAAACATGCGATGAACACCGGAACATAGAAACCTGATCGCCCAGGTAGAACCTAATTTTGTCAAGATATATTGGGCGGATAGAAATTATCATACTGTTGACAGCCTAGCGGGAAAAATGCAGAGCAACAGTAGGCGAAGTTCAAGATTTGTTCAAAATTCAAGAAGTATTAATAAAATGGATATTATAGAGCACGGGTTAGAAAACGACAAATTGGACTTCTAACTGGACTTCAATCAAATAATGTTCCTTCGATGCTGTCTGCAGTTCGATTTGATTGTTTTCGTCATTATAGATATCTGCACGTTGATACCATTTGTCCATTCCTGGAACACAACTGGAGAAAATATTAAATCAGTTTTTGACAAGACACAGATTCCGAGTTAAATTGGTGGAAGCAGTGAGGCTATGGTCGTTCAACGCTTTTGAACCTGAGAGTTTCATCAGGGTTTTCCTTGTATTTGGGAAAACGCTCACCTTAGAAAATAAACGACGTCAACCGGCACATGTTTAGACTTTTGAGTTTAGAACTGACAGATAGCACGCTTCTAACGAAATATACTGGTAAATCCTCAACATATTTTAAGCATTTGCAATATACTGGTAAATGCTTAAAGTCTTCAAAAACAAGGTGATTGTTTCTTCATTTTTTTTGAATTTTCATCAAATAGCGCGAGACCCGTCTTACACATTTGTCAGTTTCAGGGACCACACTATTATTCTTGTAGCCTTTTTTCTTTAAATGATTTTACTTTTGTCACTTATGCACGTGTTGCATTTTCTTCCTGTATAAATCCACTATCAAGATAAAACGATAGTTCTTAGAACGAACTCGAGTGATTGAAAATAACTACTATATAACTACCTATCAAAACATTGGCCGTGGATTGGACTCAAACACATGCATTCGTTTTGGTAGCCAATTACTATAATCATACCGTCATTACCATAACCATGGCAAAACACTTATGTGCAAATGGAGTATCGAAGCTTCTGCACTCCGAAAATGATAACATTGACAAGTGAAAATGACGACAAAGAGCTGGAAGAGCTGCTGTCTGAACGTGAGCTTGAAAAGGTACAAACTTTTCATTAAAAAAAACTTTTAGAATTCATTTTGCTTTGTCGTTTGAGTAAAGTCAGCCCTCATAAAGTTTATCTGACTGAATCCGATTTAAGGACTCGCTCAACAAGCTTGCGTATACTTTTGTTTGTACCGTTTTATTTAGCCCGTCGAAAACAAGCCGCAAAACTAACAACTCAAGATAAACTTACCGTTAGAACCAACCATGCACCAAGTTAGCAAGGCCTACCAATTCAACCAGCCGCGTTATGCAAAAAAATCGTAAATCAGTGCAAGGTGATGTCCAGATACGTCTGAACAGCCACAGTGCAATGATTCCTTATTGGTACAATGTTCAATTCGCTTCTTGTTGTTAAGAAAGAAAAACATTTATTAAAATAATTTTTATAAATTTGTTTTTTTTTTTAGTTTTGTTTACTTCTTTTTAGAAGTCAGCCGCAAGTCACTCTTTATCTGAGTTCCGGTCTTGAATGGGATCTTACATTCAGTTGGTCCAGCCGGTGAATTTTCGTGGAGAGTACTGTGAGCTTGTGTCTTTCCATTTTGACTGTAGAGAGAGTACCATCCTCTGCTAGCTTTGGGAGTTAAGTTCCATAGTTCGGCTGAAAATACCAGCAAATTTGCGTTGGTTCAACCTGGGAGTCCGCGTAAGACATGCATTTTTTCCATTTGGCTGTCAAAGTGTAAAACGTTACACAGTAAATTTTGTATAAAAAATAATCATAATTCGTTCCATTAAATTGATTTTAATTCTTCTTGATTTGCCAGAAAAGACTAGTACCGTGTATTCAGAGCCTGGATGAATGAGTATGCTAAGAATCGTTCAAAAAAAAATTTTCAAATCAAAACGCAGTCAAGAGTGGACTGAAATTGACAGAAAAATCGACCGGCAATTATTGAAGATACGAAAAGGAAGTACTGAAAAATAATACTGTGTTTTCACGTTGTACCTTAAGTTGAACCTTTACAAAAAATTTTGCCGCAAAATAGACAAGAAGGAGCTGGAAGAAGAATGCGCTCCAAAACACATAGACGACGATTGCGGAGTCAGTGTCACAAGGTTACAACTTGGAATATGAAAAACGGCGGATACCAAGATTCAGAAGAAACAAAAAATTTGGAAATTAGAGTTGTCTGATTGATAAAAAAAGGCAAAAAAGTGGCATGAGAAAAAATTTCAATTCTGTATTGAGCGATTAAAAACTTAACGGGCGAATCAGCTAAAATCAAAACTCGAGAAAAATAAAAAGTTATTTCTCTGCCTTGAGTTCAAAATTGTTCCAATTACAAATTTACAACTAGATCTAACTCTTTTTCAGAAATAATTACCAATTTTTTCAAAGAAACTTTAGTGGAAAAGATAATTAAATTACTCCAGCCTGTATGGTTGTTTTTAATCAGCTAAAAACACTGTAGATTTTAGTTGACATGAAGAAACTTGAGTAACTTTCGTAGATTTGTTTGTTGCCAAATTTATATACATATATATACATATAGATACATACATATATATATATATATATACGAGACATTGTCTAAAAAAATTTTTGATGATAGATGAAAATGGTTTATGGGAAAACGTTAGAAGCTCATTTTTTAATATTGATCTTTGAAGCAGTGAAGTCCCAGCAGATGCTGTCATATTTCTGATAGAGTAATATTATAATATTACATCTTTGAACACTTTAGGATTCAAAGCTTCGGTTTGAGAACCATGACTCCTTTTGTTGCTACCCACCGCTGATTTATCAAAGCGCAAAGCGATAAAAGATCAGTTATTAGTTTCCATAAAAGTTAAAAATCGAGTTGATAAATCAAGTCTCGAAAATTTTTTATTTGATATATTGTGACAAAGTTCTTCAGAACAGCATATTTTTCTGTTTGAACTTATATAATTATACGTTTTTTTTGTATTCCTTAGTTTCTCAAAGAACTAACCATAGAAGTAACATTTCATTGGTTGTAAAAACAGTCAAAATAATGATCTGAAAGTGTGCTTGAGAACTACAAAAATTATATCAAAGTTACGCTTGCGAGACCCCCATTTACCATCGAGACCCCCATATAATTTCAGTGATTGGTTTCTTATATTAAATCTTCTCAACTGCTAAAAGGAAAAAATTTTGTTGCAAATCAGCAAAAAGAAGTTAGTTTAAATGCTGAGTGATATCAATGCAAATACAAAACTTTTAACTTTCATGAAAAAACTTTAGTTTTGTAGCTCAAAATGTTGTTTGGCAGATACACAACCCAAAGTAAACCTGTGAGTATGCGAAATAGTGCAAAGTAGTGCAAAATAGTGAGTATGCGAAAAATTAGTTGTCACAATAGAACAAACGACATATTTTTTTTGCTTTGGTTATAGTTTTCACCTCGGCACTTCGTAAGCAGATTTACAGCCACGGGGAAGATTCTTGTTTTTTATTTTATAAGCTGATTTTTCCAATTGAAACCTGTTCAAAATAGCAGTTTCAATTTTGTATATAACAAAAAAAATTTCCCTAAACACATCAATACGAAAATAAAAAAAAAAACAATGAACAAGAAATATATTTTTTTTCAACAGCATTTCTGAAAACTACTTCCTCTTGGACCATTTTTGTGAACCATTGGGGTCGAAACATTTTACGTCATTTGCAGAGCAATTCATTACACGAAAAACTGCGACAATGCTGGCAACAAGCGAAAAAACTCAGGTGCTGCTCGAGCCGAATCTTCTCTACGAATCAGTTCTGCGGGCAAAAAATTGATCTGCTCGCAATAAGCCGAAAGCGTTGTTTCAATCATTTCTTTTCTTAATTTTTTATCCACCCCTCTATAAATTCAAAATTGCATCACTCGTCCTTAATCACGTAGCCTCGTCAAAAAAAATTCTTGTAGCCTCGTCAAAAAACTTTGACAAATAAGATAAATCATTGGTGCGAAAATGATTTTCTGTAGGTGATTATATCTATAAGTCATTTCAAACAACACTTATTTTTAGCAGAAAGAGATATGAACTGCCCTAACGATACACAATCAAGCTGTAAGCTAAACCAAATGGAACCAGTTTAAAACTAGTATTTATATCCAATTATATTATTGATAAAACTATCTGTATAAAACACTTCTTACTAACGAATCATGATCCATAACTAACACTAATAACAATTTGCAAGAATGAAACTATTTATAGTTTCAGCCAGAACAGAATTAACTTAACTTAGCAAACAGTTGCTCTTCTTCAGAACAGTTCCTGATATCTTATCTCACAAACACCAGAATACACTAGATCTGTTAGAGTAAGATTAAGATCCGTATTAGACTAAGAAATTGCACGAATCTTTCCGGCCGAAAATAAGACAGCGTGACGAACAGACGGTGTACCTTATCTGAAATTACTCTATTCAGAGCCACCCCGAACCTAAACTCAATACACACAGCACTCAAATCTCAGAGCTCAATAAAGAAATTTTTCCATTGGGGTCCATCATTAACGGTGCCAACGTGCTTGAATTCTTAGAGATGCAGACATAAGACATTCTTAAAAAAATAGCATAAAGAGAACTCAAAGCTGGATCCGGTTGCAACCTAAGCCTTAAACTATAACGGATGCCTTTGTGTTTGTGAATCGCCACGGGCCGGCGCAACTTCATGGTTTCAAGCAGAATTTTTCTTAATCATCTAGGTGCTAATGAGCCTACAACCATTTAACTCCAGAGGAGCTGCATCCTAACAATTCATTATACGTTGTTTTCGTATTCTCTTAGTTTCTCCGGTTTGACTATAAGATTGATATGCAAACCAGGAATTTTCTTCTTTTCGTCGCAGCCAAGAAGTAATACTGTTTGTAAAAACAGTCAAAATAATGATCTGAAAAAGTGCTTTAGAGCTGCAAAGTTATATCAAAGTTACGCTTGCGAGACACCCATTTGGACCTGTTTAAACAAAATTATTTCAAAATTAGTTCTTATATTAAATCTGCTCAACTGCTAAAAATTAAAACATTTTGTTGCAAATTAGCAAAAAGAAGTTAGTTTAAATGCAAGTACAAAACACTTAACACGAGACACGAGACCTACTTCACAAAAGACCTGCAAAGAAAAGTTTGACGGCTCCTCGTATTTTTGAAAAGTACTGCGTGGTTGTTAGTAAGGATGGCTGCAATTTATTTGTTTTTTGATAACTTTCATGAAAAAAAACTTCAGTTTTGAAGCTCACAATGTTGTTTGGCAGATACACAACCTAAAGTAAACCTGTGAGCACGCGAAATAGTGCGAAATAGTGAGTATGCGAAAAAATAGTTGCGAAAGAGATTCTTTCTTCGTTTTCGATAACACCTGCTTAAATTCTTAGGTGCAGACATAAGACACTCTTAAAAATATAGCATAAGAAGAACTCAAAGCTGGATCCGGTTGCAACCTAAGCCTTAAATTTTAACGGTTGCCTTTGTGTTTGTGAATCGCCTCGGGCAAGCCCAACTTCATGGTTTCAAGCTGAAATTTTTCTTAATCATCTAGGTGCTAATGAGCCTACAACCGTTTAACTCCACAGGAGCTGTATACTAACAATTCATTGGACCTACGTCAACGTTTCTGTTCGTTTTTGGTCGGTACCTTGATAACAACAAAACTGAATGGACTCGAACTTTGTGTCCTAAGGTCACTAGAACCAAATGTGTAGAGATAATTCTTGCTTTTTTTAGGTAAGATAAATCAGGCCCCTCAATTTGAGTAATGAGTATCATCTTTTCCGCTAACAGTTTTAATTTATTTTCAATTTTTTAAACATAGACAGAGTTCTAATACAAACCTGAGAAAAAAAATTGTCAACTATCAATGAGAGTACTTGCTTGCGATTATTTATAAGGATAAGACCCAATTTATTTTGAAGGGAAACATTCAATTAAAACATTTAATGTTTTTACAACAGAGAATCTAAAGGGGTTCATTCACACCCGGGTTGTTTCAAGTTTTCCATGTATTTAATGTTGGTTCAAAAAACAAGAAGGATTATATTTTTGCTAATAAGTATATATCCATTACATTTTAAAAAATTTTATTCATTATTCGTCTCATAGTTTTTTGCCAAGGCAGCATGCAATGACTTAGAAACCCTCCTTGTAACTTTTTGAACAATTATAAGTTTTGAAATCTGTTTCGTTTTTAGAGTAAATTTTAGGCTGTTATTCAAACCTTTTAAAAATTGTGTGCGCGCAACAAACAAAAGAGAATATAACAAGACGTGTCCGCATTCAAGTTTAGGCGTAAGTAATCGATTATAACGGATTATTATGATGAATTTTTGACACTTATAATTACCAAAGTTAGGTGTTTAAAGAATTTACAATCGAATAAAATCAAGATATTTTCCAAAGGTTATAATATATTATAATCGATTATAAATGATTATAGTTCATCCAAAAACACTTAAAATCAATTATAACCGGTTTCCATCTGTTATAGTCTCTTATTTTGTCATGATTATATCTCATGCGTAATTATTTTTCTGTCAATAGCAAAATCTCTAGAAACGAGATGTCTTGTCACACTTTGGTTCATCTGAACATAAAGTTTTACCACGAAATAAAAGTTTCATAGAATTCCTTTTATATTAATTGAAAAGTTCCCGTGGTATTTGAAAAATAAATCTTCCGAATAAATCATGAAACTAAAGCAATGTGCTGACATTTTGGTGGTTAAAAAAACGTAAAATGGGCATCATGAAACAATATCAAGGAGAAATGAACACAATGAAAACTTGAAGCATTTCTATTTCAATTTTTTTTCAATTTTATTAAGACTGGAAAGCATCACAAAATAAAGAATAGCAATTACACATAGCTGTAGTAGTTGAATAGGTAAAATAATGAATTGATTAAATAACATTTTCTCCCACTAGTTGGCAAAGCAGCAAAATAAGGACTCTGGAAAATAAGCAAGACTAGGAACATATCTAACATAACTTCTTGAGAGATATAAAATACAAAAATTCGTATCAGACAAGTTGGTCAGAAGAATGATTTTTTGCTGAAAACTTTTAATGTCATATTTTCGTTTCATACACTGTGAACAACGATCTAACTGGTATTGCCCTGATACTTCGGTATGACAGGCATAGTTGGTATACGTGTACAATCCTTGCCTCTTGGTTGTTGAAGAGTTCTCAATTTTTTACTGGTTTTTCATTTTGGTTTCTTCAAACATTCTGGAAACAAAACTACTGATTACCTATCTGGGTTTTGTTTACAAACAAGTGATCTGTGCTCAATGTTCTGACATCTTTCTAATTTATTCAAAATGAGGTGCTTTCAAACTTTCATTGATTGTGCTCTTTTTGTTGCCTATATAATGGAGGGGTTGCAACTTCTTAAATATAAAATCTGTTTGTTTTAGTTGATTTATGGTAGCATTCACAGGCTGCAAACGTTTGTGGTAACAGTCACAGAGTGCAATTCACGATTATAATGGAAAATTATTGTCCAAAATGTTGTCATTTTAATCCATTATTGTCGCAAATTTAGACCTCGAAATCGAGTATATCGTCATTAAAATCGATTATTTTCGTAAAAAAACAATCCATTAAAACCCATTATAATCGATTGTACTCCATCTCAAATCCTTTATGATGGATTATAATCCATCTAAAACCCATTATAATTGATTATAACGGATTGTAATCTATACATTTTTTTGCGAAATCATTTGCAAAACTTGCAACACTTCTGCGTTACTCACGGCCCACTCGCAATCTAAACCTACTCGAATTAACCCCCCTCCCCCCATTTTCCCCCCTATCGGCATTTTCCCAAACCCCCTCCCCCCACTCCCCTACCGTTATCCTTACGCTCACCCCCAGTTTACTAAAGTTTATCCCCAACCCACCCATGTTTACAGTTCCCCCCCAGTTTGTTTTCCATTTTGAACGGTGACGGGGGAGGGAGTATACTCAGTTGTTCAGATTATCCTCCCCCACATTTTTTACCAAAGGGGAGGAAAACGAGGGGGGAGGGTAAACTGTGGAGGGGGGTAAACAGAGAGGGGGGGAGGGTAAACAGGGAGGGGGTAAACGGGGTATATACGACAAAAATTATGATTAAAATTGAAAAACGAAATGTAAAATTTTATGAAACCTATTATGTAGCAACTGCACTAAACAAAAAATGCGATAAATTTGAGAAAAAATTGTTAGTTTTATGACTAATTTCTCGAAAAAAAACCATTTTAATTAATTATAAGCGATTATTAGGGATTACATTGGTATTAAAAATATAAGAAATGAAAACATTTTTAATGGATTATAATCGTTTATTTTTGTAATTTTATAGATACTGACTAAAAAATGACAACATAATCTATTATTATCCATGGAACTCCAGTGCGGGTGGGTTACTGGATGATAATTTGAAACAAGGCTCCTTTTAAATTGTGATCTGTTAATGATATCATAAATCAAACGATACAGTTCTCTTTCAATATATAAGCAAAAAAGCGTAATCCACAAGATATTGAGAAAAATTTTGTATAAGATTTGAAGAGGTTAGAACAATGACCATAGATTAAAAATTGTTAAGCAAAACTCGGACTAGTAGTCAGTAATGCTGCCTCAAGATTGTTTGAGAGAACAATTAGGGACAAATTAGCAACAACTCAAGAAAATTTGAACAAACAAGAGGCGATATTTGGATAGAAATATCAACTACGCTTGTCATACAGAAAAAGGGAATGCGAGTCAGATTGTTGTCGGTAGGGTAAGAAATAGAAATATGGCAGTAAAAGTGATCAGCAACAAATCGTTCGTCTGATCAACCGGCCTGATCAACCGTCTGATCAAGCTTGTAAATCTGTTGTGATTTCAAAATAGATAATCCTAATATAGCGTCGTTTACAAGCCTCTTTTGTCAGCACTTTGCCAAACGAGGGAGAGCTTGTTATATAAAGAAGCATCAGTAAACTATACGTATTTTCATTTTTGTTTTTATTTGATGCGCGCACACCATTTTTACCAGGTTTGAATAACCGATTAAACATTACTCTAAACCAAAGCAGATTTCAATTTTTTTTAAATTCATTGCACCCATTTTATTTGGCAAAAACTTAGAAAAAGGGTTTTCTAAGTTATCGCATATTACTTTGGCAGAAAAATTAAGGAACATTTTAAATGAAAAAATTTAAATTGTAGTAGATATATGCTTTATAGCGAAAAATTTAGTCCTTCTGGTTTTTTGGAAACAGTGGACAACCTGAAACAATACGGGTGTATGAGCTGTTCTAAAACAAGATATTCCTATTCCAATGTCTATTCTCCCCCCTTCAGTCTAATTACAAACTTGCACAAAAGATATCTATATAAAAGAATAGGTTGATAGAAAGCAATTTTATGATGACCGAAAAAATAAGAAAAACATTTTTCTTTCTGATTGAAAATAGTAACTTTGTGCAATTTATTTGAAAGAACTGTTAATTATGCAACCACCTTGAGCTCAAATAATTAATTCAAACCCAGAAAATATTGATGAGATTTGTAGAGCATGGAAAGTAAAAAAGATATACTATTTTAAAAAATGTATACTACGTGAGCACATTCATTTTGCATATTGGGAAAACAAACTGTCAGTAAGTTTTTTTTTGCCAACTAGGGGAAACAATTATGACCTCATTGAATCAAATTCGTGGGTTCATATTTGGCTATACGTCCTTATTACTCTTTCTTTTTCCTTGCGCGCAACTGATTTCTACTAATTTTAGAAAAAAAATTGAAAAACAAGGCAATAAAATCGAAACATAGCTCTAAAATTAGTTGCAGTCGTTTTAACTGTTGGAATAGTAATGAAGAGAGTACCTAGGGTATCGCATGTCACCATGGCAGAAAATGTCTTGGAAATTTTGAAAACAGATTTCTAAAGTGTAGTAGATAGGATATTTTAATAGCGGAAAACCTTTTTTTGTTTTGTTTTTTTGAACATTATAAAAGAAGTGGACAGAAACAATCCGTGTCTATGATTATTTTTGATGCAAATACAAAGTTAATGCGCTTTCACTGCACAAACAGAGCTCCCAAAATACAATCCTGCCCCAGATGATCTATACAAAGAATTGAGCTGATAAGCAGCAAACATATGATGAGACAACAAATAACGAATGAAACTTTCCGGTTCGGATGCAAATGTGAGCTTTTTCATCCAAAAAAGAAGAAAAATTGTCTGTTGAGCCAAAAAGGTTTTGCATTTGAGATTGAGCTATGCAAAGCTGCCCGGTTTTAAGTCCCATCGTTAATTATTGCTATTTCTATAGGATCCCATTGATCACTATTTTCCAGCACTGATTCAAGAATAATTCAGGGTTTTTTCCATATCTAAGCTGCGATATTTCAGATCTATTTCAGTAGTGATTTCTAGAAAGTCAGTGCTAAAACTTTAACTCATTCTAGTAGCTTTTAAATGACAGCGTGAGTTAATAAACTGAGTTAATGCTTGAAGTGTATCTTAGTCTTCGTGTCGCAGATTTAGCAAACATGTCTACTTAGCTGATAGTTGCGTTGCGAGAACGAACCCCGGTAGTTTCCTATTTTGCTAATTTTGAAAGGTTTTTTTATTGCTGTTTCATCGCTGAGCATTAGCCAAATTAATCAGCGATAATCTATCGATTACATTTGCTATTGCTGTTGGCGATTGCTGTTTTTTTTTACTTTTTTTATTACTTTTTCATTACTTTTTATACTCTAAGTTTGAAACCTCAAGCCGGTGTTTTAGTGTTGTTTAGAGAATTGAAACCCGATCGAGACAAAATTGTTCTGCGAGTTATTAAATAATTTGTTTTAAAAAACCAACAGCGAATTATTCTTTAATTTTGTGAATCAATATTAATTTTTGGCAGATTTTGTTCATTTTTAATCTGGGCGTTTTTTGTGGCCATTATCAGATTAATTTGTTTGCTATTTTGCCAAAGTGCGAAATAAATATTTGCCCTGTCCATACATTGCTTTGATAGGGACCCGATTATCATTACTATACTTTTTTATTAATTTCTCGGTTGTTGGTTTATTTAAACCAAACTTTTGTTATTTTTTTGTTATGGCTTTAAAAAAAACATAATTTTATAGGTTGATTGAATTTGCATGCAGTTGGAATTAATAAAAATACCAAATCTGGGCAGTTACCAAGTTGTAATAATTGAATCAAGCTATATTAAGTTGCAATCATTAATCAGTTTATATACATTACCTCGAATCGCAATCATGAGGCAACTTCGTCTTACGACATAAATGGCGATTGTTTGTTTGCTAAAGTTTTGACAAATTTCTAAACGTTTGTGTTTGTTTATTCAAAATTGCTGACAAATATACTTTAAATTGTTATTAAGACTGTTTCAAAATCTTGAGGTTACAGCAATCATCATATTCACAAAATCCTGATTAAGAAAACACTTATTTGTTTTTGCAAAACAATCAAAAACCTTTAGAGGAAGTTTGAAACCAATGTTTGATTAACAAGCAGGTAATCATTTTTCTACTCAAAACGACAAAAATCTCAAAAATCTACACCCTAAACCTAGAAAACCATTTCATAACTTTGTACGTCATCCATTTTGCCCGACTAGTCCCAAAACTTTTTAATTTTATTGTCATAACCATCACTAAATTGATTATTTGGCCTTTCAGAAAGCCGCTTTTTATTTTATGTTATCATCATTTTGTCGATAACAACATTTTGAGTGTTTTTTGAAAAAACCGCCGCCTTTCCCTCCTCGAGACGTCCGTGGGTGCAAGATTGGTACTTTTAGATTGATATTTATCGGGTCATTTAGATTGATACTCGAAACAATATTTTTGAAAGCTGGGTACTTGAAAGGCGTGTCCCGCCATTTTTTGAGAAGATCAAAAACGCAACTCAACAAATGCGAAAACTCTTCCCGATTTGAAGAAAAAGTGCGCTAAGATTTTCTTCGGAGTCCCCATCTACATTTTGGGATCAAAAATCATCATAATTTCAAAGACAAATTATCGAAACGTTAAAGATAGAATGTCGAAATGATATTTTTAAATGAGCAAATGGTAAAAAATTAAGAATGAACTTTTGTGCGCAATTTTTTTTATCCCTAAACGCAATGATTTATGGCTTAATTTTTTCAGGAAACTATTGGTGTTTCTATCGATTTGAAGATCTTAATTTCCTGCGTTCAACAACAACAACCAGAATCATTTTTGTCGTGAATGTAGGTCCAACAGTCTTTGGAAATCATACAAAAGTTTGAGTTCAAAAAATAAACCCCAAGTCAATTTCCTGCAGCTGATTTTTGATAGAACGTTTTTTTATTCAGTAAATGCCACATTTTGAAGTGAACTGTAACTGAAGGTAGACATTGACACCCATTTTTGAATACTTCTCATTGCTAGGCAAACAAAAATATAAAATTTGAAAAGGAAGTTTTGCCGGTGGAAATCAATACAGCGATCTTTTTTGTTACGACTTTAAGTTCTCTTAAAATAGTTTTCGTCTTTTCAACTAGTCGGTTTTGGTTAAAAAATGTTGTCTGAAAGATATTGATGTCTTGATTTCGAAATCATGGAAGAGTTATATCTTTATTTGTATTTCATAAAACCAGTGTTCACCGCTTAATCTACTGTTACGAAAATTCTACGAATACTGTTGTGAAAATTCTACGAATTTTCGCCTGTTACGAATTGTCGCCTCACGTCATAAAACTATACGAATTGTCGCCTCACGTCATAGGTTTGAAATTAGCACATTTTGGAGATTTCGATTTAACTAACGCGGGCTCTTAGTTGAACAATTTTCAGGCAATTAAATCATAACCAAAGTGGAAGCTGGTAACTGAATTGCTCGAAGAAATTTTTACTAGAGTAAATTTCGTAATTGACCTTGTATGTTAGGGGCAGACTTAACATCATAACAAAGAAAATTTCATTTTTTGAATTTTTTTCATATGGTGCCTTTTAGAATAAATGGAAGAATTCTAAAATGCACTCAGAGTTTTGTCCTGATACGACCTGTTTTTTTTTTGGCTTAAAGTGAATCCATTGTCTTGTGCTTTAAGCCAGTGCCGGAAAACGCAAGCCTCCAATTAGCTTCTTAAATGGATTATAGTTCAATAAAATTTGAGAAAAAAAACTTTCATAAAATAATTTCGAAAAATAGTAACATTATATTCCATTTTTAATCGATTATGATCAATTCTTTTGGAAATTTATGGAGACTGACACAGGAGCGGATTTAGGGGGGGAGGCGGGGATTGGGGAGGCGGGGCGGTGCTCTATATAGAGAGTTGCAAAAAGTTCGGACAGACAAAAATAATTAAAAAGAGCAACTGTCTAGACATCAACTGAAATTAAAACTGAAATAAACATAACATCGAAAGTTCATAAAGCAGAGTTACGGGATCTACTTAACAATCCCCACTTTCAAGAAAGGGGAGGAGATTGTTAATTAGATTACTGGCAGCAAACTTTCGACCAATCAGAATGCAGCAAAGTTCGAATTTACATACAATGCTCTAGTGCGAATTTACTGTTTTTATTTACAAGGGTGGATATTTTTTAGTAAATACAATAGGGGAAGGAAAGGGGGGCGGGTGGGTGAGATTGTTAAGTAAATCCGAGTTTCGCTCAAAATTTATAACCACGGCGGGCAATTGCATCCGAAGCGTCGAGCTGTTTTATAATAAAATCTGGATGTTCATCGCAGTATTTAAAAACTAGGCTAGCATAATTATCGGATAACCGACAATCTCGCATTTTGAATTTGGTCTGAAAAAAAATTCAAGGTTGTTCGGCTTCAGATTTTGCATGCAAAAAAGCGTCGAAAAGCACTGATTGCTCATTTTAATTAATTCTGTCTGTCCGAACTTTTTGCAACTCTCTATAAATTTGAATTTGACATAGTGAGATGAAGTTAAAATCGCAATCAATTTTTCAAAATTGCATTAGAACCGACAAAAAAGCAATGCAAAATGATTGCGCTTTCTCAGAGAATTGCATTTTTGCCTTATTTCAAGAACAGAACTGAAAAAATTTTTTCATTCAAAAACGATTTGCAATGTAATTTTTCAGCGCAAAAAGGCCGACAAAAAGCAAACGCAAAACTTCAAAGAAAGATTTTGGTTTAGTTTAGTTTTGAAGGTCAGAATTATTTCAGAAAGCTAACACGTAATACGAAGAAAACTAATAAGGGAGCGTAGTGATTAGGATGTGTGCCTATTAGCATGCGATGTTTGCTTCAACTGGGTGCGCTTTCAGACGAAAATAAATTATCTTACAAATTTCAAATAGTTTCGAAAACCACTTAATATGCTATGAGAATCAAATTTTCACTTTTGCCTAATTCAAAACTCGGCTAAGTGCACGTCATTCAAAATTGCAAGTTTGTGTGAGCAAAACGCGCAATAGCGAATCTTCATCAATCTACATTCTTATATAGGGGCATGCTAATCGGCTCACATGCTAAAAGGTTGTGCCCGTTCGATAATTTTGTTAAAATTTATACATTCGAACTTCTTTCAACGTTTTTATGGGCAAATTTCCATAAATTTTTGCAGAATCTGAAAAACAATGATTAAACTGCACTTACGGAGTTACCAACGCGAGGATTTGGTTTCCCAAGCCAAGTTTGAGGACGACCTAGATGCTGTTCCTGAGTCGTGCAAAAGTTGGGGGAAAATCAAGAAAATTGTCACTTCTTACTTTTGCCATGTCAAAGAATACGACTTGAATCGAGTCGATTTGAAGACTAAATTGCTATTTTTGAATCGAATTGCTGATTATCTCGAGAACCATCAGGACAACGAATTCAAATTTTGGCATCTTTTGAACCGACTGGCGCTAGTTGAATTAATATATGGGTACATGCTTAACCAGAAGGAGAGCTATTTTGCAGAACCGATGCACTCGAACTTAAATGAGCTCTATGGGTTGCTAATCAACGGTTCGGAAAGATGCAAGGAAATCCGAGACAAGATTATAACTCTGGGACTCCATAGGTTCATTATACGAGACATGGAGCATCCCTCGATCCAGCGTCGTGTTCTGAAATACAACGGGAACCGAAGTTCATTTGAACTTACACGTTGCGATGAAGCTCTCGACACGCTGTTTACAGTTATCTACAATGTTCTACGCTACAACCCAGATTCGCAGAAGACGATTCGTAACGAAGGCATCTGTCGGATCTGCATGTTGTACCTCGGAAGTGCGTTCAATATCCCAGGAGTGAAAGCGATTGCTCTTTTAGTGTTGTCTTTATCAGCTGATTTGGACTCAGAACAGGAAATAGGTACAAGTGTAATAGATGGGTCCTCTAAAAACAATACACATAAGAGCCCTCGAATTTGGTACAATTTACGGCATCCAATTTCGTTCGACTGATCCAAATATTTGTGATCCAAAGTGAAAATTACTAGTTTCGATGCGGAGCAAAATATTTTGTCAAATAAGGGTCATAACGGTGTTTTGGAGAGCTCGGAAAACAATTTAGTCGACCTAGAAAAAGGTAGACAAAATTTTGAAAGTTTTTTATAAGTACGCAACAACTAGATCCGCTTCCTACCGATTGGACACGTTTTAGCACTCTATTTTTTACCACTTTTTAGCACTCTATTTCAATTTTTTATCGAAAACTCGAATACTGGGTTTTAAATCAAAAATCGAGTCTAGTTTCTAGTTTCACTTAATTTTTTATCAAAAAAAGATTACTTTTCAATTATAAGTTTTTCAGATTTTTCCAAACGTGCCCTTCTATCAATTTTGTATTGCGAATTAGTTCAAGCCACGGAATGTAACATCAAGTACGTAGTTTGCAACCTTCTTGAAAACGCGGTCAAGTCAGCCTCAAGGCGAAATGAAGAAGGCTATACAGTCGAAGAACTACTAGACTGCTTAACACGACTCGCCAAAAACCGAAACAATGCCACCGAGTTGCTAAAATGCAACATTGTTAAAATATGCTGCAAAATTCTCAACGAGGACTCGGAAGAGCTAGAAGTAATAAGAAGTCTTTGTCTAATTTGGTCGCTGAGCTTCCTCGACGAAGGTCAAAAATCTCTGCAAAAGCATGAAATGATTTTGGAAAAGATTAAAAGTTTGATCGAGAGTGAAAACACTGATATTTCAAGCGCTGCTAAAGGTATTTTGTGGGAGCTAGGGCTGATCGAATGTACGAGAGGTGAAGAAAGTTCCGAAGAGGTCAACAACAACCAGTTGGACGATGATGCTTCGACTCATGTTATGATAAGTTACTGCTGGAAACAACAACCAATCGCTTTGAAGTTGTTTGAGAGGCTGAAGAACAATGGTAAAAAGGTGTGGATCGATATTGAAAAAATGGAAGGCGATTCGTTGGAAAAAATGGCGGATGCAGTCGAAAATTCAGAATTCGTTGTTTGCTGTTTTTCAGAAGATTACAGTAATAGTCAAGCCTGTAGGTCAGAAGCGACTTATGCTTACAAGCAGAAGAAAAATATCGCATTTGTGAAAACGCAACCTGATTTCGAACCCAAAGGGTGGCTGGGGTTAATTTTGGGAGCTGAAATTTATTACCAATTGTGCAGTGATTCGGAGTTTGAGACGAATTTCCCAAAATTGATAAGATTTATTGAAGGAAAAAACACGACTTTTGAAAATAATGACGAAACGGATTCGGCTAAAGGGATCTATTTTTGAAAAAAATAAATACATTTGGTAATTTTGCGACAATCTGAGTTGCGATACCATATGATTTAACGCCCAAATTTTAACAGGAAAACTGAAAACTGCTTAAAATTAAAAATCAATTATTCTCAAAGATCACCAAATCACAGAAACAACGGCAAAATCGCCAAATTTTTATTTGACCGAAACTGAAAAAAGTAGATGAAATAATGCGTGAGGCGACAACTCGTTACAGGTGACAATTCGTAACAGGCAACAACTCGTAGCAAGCGACAATTTGTAACATTAGATGAAGCGGGGAACACTGATTCACGCGCAATATTCCTCTCATACCGGATGTAAGCGCAGCGGAGCGAAGCAGAGCAAGCGTATTGTACTTGCCAATGCCTTGTTATGAATAATCGCCTGCTACGATTTATCGCTCACGAATTGTCGCCCTAATAAAAATAATTACCTGTCACAATTTGCGGGTAATTTTATTTAGACGGGGTTTCGAAAATAGATCCAAAAATAGTTCCAACTCGGAAAACTTCAAATGTGGAGGAACCCGGTTACATAATATGGACAAGAGCCGAAGTACAAAACTGGCTTCAGTTTATTGACCCCGAAAACAGCAACAATTTTGGTAACATGAAAAACCTGACTGGACAAAACCTCCAGGAGCTGAAAATCTGGCAATCAGCGGCACCTCAGTTCTTCCTTGAATTTTGTCGAAACAGTCTTGAAATAAATAAGCCGAAAAGTTTGCTTGATCTCAGTGCTGCATTGAGAGCATTACAGTAAATTGATGCAAATTGTGGAAAATATTTATTTGAACTACATAGCGACATATATAAATAGTGAATTGATCAATCTGTTTTAGTGTTTTAAATAGGCAGCCAGCAGAACCTGACAAGGGTTTCACGGTTTTCCAAAAGAGCGGCCAGTGTTCAAAAAAATCTCAAGAAATCTTGTTATTACAGTAATAGCTCGAGCTGGAGCTTATATCTGAAGCCCTTATTTGCCATAAGTAACATCCTTGAGAAACCCAAAAATTATTGGGAAAAAATAGAAAACACTATCCTTGGATCCTTTTTGGGAGATTCCGATTAAACTTTTCTGACGCACCATTTGATTGCGTGTTTGATACGCTATGGTGGCAAAATTAATTTTGAACAGAAATTTTTATTGGCAAGCTGATTGTAAAATTTTTTATTGGTGAGCTGATTTGTTCATAAACTCAGAGACCTATATCTACCTGATACTGATTTCTGTAAAAACTGGGCGGAATTTTTTTTGACGACTAACTAGTTTGTTTCATTTTAAGAATTCATCAAGAAAAATCCTTGGTCTTGATGTTTTAGATCTACATCAACAAAAACGGGTTATGCAAATTTTTAGGTTTCAATCGGATAAAAAATATGGATTCTGATTCTCCAAATTGCTCTCAAATGGCATCTGCAAACAGGCTTGCAACCTTACGGTTACCATTCGAACCCGCGCTACCAAAATTGTGCATTTATTATAAATAGTTTCTGTAGTGTGGCTGATTCGTAAACGAATTTATTATTTTATTATTATAGAAAACCCCTCTTTTTTTATTATTATAGAAAACCCGTACTTTTTTTCTAAAATACTTTTGTAATAAGCATAACTGCTTTCATCTTTCGATCTGTCGAGTGACGTCATCTTCGAGGCAGCTAATCAACAATACAGTCCTACCTCAAAGTTTGATCAGATTTTATTTTATAGAAAAAAAAACTGTGCAAGTGAAAATTAATTTGAAAAACAAATTTACTTCAACGTTTGTGCGATATAACAAAAATGAGAGAAATGTAAGAAATATTACGATTTTTGATAAGAAAATTAATGTACCAGAAAAGTTTAACCAATCGATCATTACCCTGAATATAATTATTTCCAATTGCTATCGTGATCTATCTTTTTTCAAAAAAAGCGAAACACATGACAACTCAGACTCATAAATGAAACGCGAATTCTTGTAACCAAACGTTGTTTGTTAATATTTGTTCCTAGATTTTTAATTCGACTAGGCTCTGTTATAAGCTCACTTATCTCAATTCGGGTGATAAACTTACAATAGAAGGCGATATTAGATTCAGTACGAATGGTTTCGATTTTTTTTGTTAAGTTGTAAAGATATATCTCTTTAACAGAACAGATTTTGTGTTTGTTTTTAATTTCTGCAAATTTTTTTGTCTTTTGAATGAACCTTATTCTTTTTTGCAACCATGCAGTTTTTTAATTCCTTTTCAGACGTATTTAAGCCGTATTCAAGACATCATATTAGATGCAAGGTTGAATGTATGACTGAAAAAAATTTCTCGAAGAACCCTGATATAAAATTTAATTTCAACTCATTTATGTTTGGTGTTAATACTTTCAATCTTTTTTGAAGTTCAATTATAGGTGTTTTAAAGCTCAGTTTTTGATCTAATTGAGTGCCTATGTGCTTAAATGTTGGCTTTTCTTCGATGAGTTGATCTTTAATTTTCGAAGCCGTCGAATCATTTTTTGTTGAAAACTTTTTGCAAATTGTTTTATCCTGATTTCAAGTCAGTTTATTTTTGTTGAACCAACCAAAATTTTTCTCCAAATCACACAAATATTCACGAAAATCTCTGCCATAGATGATCGTGTGGTTATTTCAGTATTTTAACAACCATTAGGAAGGTCGTTTCAATATATTAGAAACAAAAATAGTCCGTGAACAGAGCCCTGGGGCACTCCGTATTTAAATATCTCCGTTCCGTATTTAATTCCACTCCGTATGTAAAGCCGTTTTCTAATTTTTTAACAGAATTTTAAGCTTTTTTGGTATTTTTATTATGACCAACGAAGCTCTAAAAAGACTTTTTGGTAATGCTTTAAAAATCTGAATTTAGTTGAACAAATTCTTTGCGCCAATAAATCTTAATTTGAGACACATCTAAGAAAAGAAAATCATTCCCTCAATAATTTAATTCAATTTTTATCCATCTTACACTAACTTAAATTTTTTACCCCACCCAGCAAACACCCCTACTAGCTGAAGAGGCCATCACTCCTCTGATTCAGCATTTTCACTTGGTCGCTCCAACCCATGCTCCAAACTTTCGATTCGGAGGAGCGATGAGCTGGAAACTCTGGCCATCAGCTGCTATGGCCTCTATTTCTTTGGCTAGTCGCTGTACGAATCCAGGAAACATGGTGTTACCTCCAGACAGGATGATGTTGGAATAGAGATCCGCCTTGAGGTCAGCAGGAGCAGAAGAAATGGCTTTCACAATCTAAAAAGCGTATCAATCCTTAAGTCTGTTTTAAAGCATCATTAAGACTCATAATTTATTATAATAATGAGCAAAAAAAATTTGTTGTCAAGAGAAGAGCATTTCGGTAATTATTTACAAAACTATGCAACAAAATCACATCTTGGGGGAACGCCAAATACTCTGTATTGCTGTCTTGATAAATTTAAGCTAAATGTTTTGTAGTATTAAAAACGTTTTTAAGGGATTTTAGATTCAGTAACATTTCTAGCAACTCAGCATATGGAAGAATGGTATCGAAACGAAGAAGGCTAGAAATTTGTCCAATGCAAGGCGTTCTTCAATGGTGATATGAGAATAAAATGGGGCGAGGAGTGCGATTTGCGTTGAAACCGAGGAGTTAAAACATGCCTAAAGTATTTGACTGAAATTTCGTGATCGAGCAGGTCCAGTCGGCAAATTCCAATTCGACACAGCGACAAAAAAAATTGAAAATTTTAAAAATTTTGTTGACCTTTTTTTTAGGTCGACCAAATTGATTTTCCGAGCTCAAATTAATTTTTCTTCTACTAAAAAGACCCTGTTTTGTCACAAAAAACAGGTCAAAAAAGGCGTTTGTAAGCTCTTTTTGGAAATCGCGTTTTTCGGCGCGCACTACCCCCTAAAATTAGTATATGGCGCCTTAAGAAAAATTTTAGGGTCCATCACCAATAATGAATATCTCAAATAGTACAAATGGGGAACACTTTGGGTCGGCAGGGGTTCGAATCTCTGAAGATTAGGCGTCCGCCCACAACCCTAAATTCAAGACAAGACAATAAGCGTTGTCCAATGGCAATTGTACAATTTTGAGAGCGCCGATTCAAATGGTCACCATGAGGCTACAAGCTTTTTTGCAGATGCCATTTGAAGGCATTCGTGAGGTCAAAATTTGATTTTTTTTTCGATTGAATTCTGAAACTTTTTATTGATGTGGGTTAAAATTATTTTTATGCGGATCAAAACGATATAGAAAATGATTTTTATGTTATGATTTTTCTTGAAACAAATTAGTTACTCGTCATAAAAAACTCAACCCAGTTTTTACTCTTTTGCTCAAACTTTTGCTCAAAAACCGCTTTTGTGCAGGTATAGTCTCTAAGTTTATGAGCAGGGCTGTCTAATTTAATTGCTGGGCCAAAGCGAAAGCAAAAAACGCAAAAAAAAAACACTTCAAACAAATTTGAAAAAGTTTGATGCTTTCATTTGCGTCACAGCATGCGCACACGCACTCGCATAAAGCAAATTTACATTCCAGAAATTGAACTGAGAGAACTTAGCTCATAAACAAGGAAAATGAAACTCTTTAAAGCATTTACCGTAAAAACTATAACAAAACCTGATAAAAACTAAGTCAAAGAACAACAAGACTGCTCGTACCAGGGCGAAACCCTGAATGTACCGACTGTCTTTTAAGGTTTATGGAGCAGTAATAACATTAAAAAACTCAATGAAATAAAACAAAGTGAAAAAAAATTTTTTTCTAAAATTTCAAATTTTTTATGAAAATCATCCCCCACACGCCATATAGATTTCGCTCCTTGTAACAAACCATTTATGCCAAATAAGCTTCTTTTAATCAATTTGGAACGATTTCTAAGACGGATGAACTCCCCGCTAACGCGTTAATAGCGCGAAATATATCGCGCGTTAATTGTCCCAAATTGGCCAAAATGGCAATTTTTAAACCCCTGTAACTTTACGAAAAATGACCACAGGTGAAATATCTTTTCAAATTTGAGCTCAGGACAACAAAACCTTTTGAATGATAAAAAAAATTCTATCAAAAATGGCTAGTTAAAAATTCGAAATTTGTCTGAAGAAAAAAAACCCACCCCGAGCACAAATATTCCGCTACTTTCGAAAGTCGGAACAAAAAGCTGCATAAACTGATAAAAAACAGGTGTGACCAAAAAACAAGTTTGGACGGGGCTGAAATCTTTGGAACCTCAAGCCGGCATTTTCCAGTTACAAAAAGTAAGCAGTCACACAAAAGATTTTTTTTGATAGAGCAAGCTCTATTTTTTACGGATTTGCACAAGTTGCTTAGTGAAAAAAGATTTTATATTTACTAGTGACAAGACACTTGCTTGCTCTCCAAACTGTTCACAAAAACCAAGAGATTGAAAATCGAAATTGAACACAAATTGGAAAGCTTAATTCAAGGACAAAAAGATCAAGACTGCTCGTATCTGGGCAGAGCCCTGAATGTTCCGACTGCCTTTTAAGGTCTATGAAGCAGTAAGAAAATGAAAAAATTACAAATAATTAAAAAAAAACGTTTTTTTTTCAAATTTGAGATTTCGTGAAAATCATTTCCTGCACGCCATATAAAGAACAAATTGATCGACTTCGCTCTTGGCAACAAATCAATTATAGCAAATAGGCATCCTCATCCTTCAAACAATTTGGAACACTTTCCTAGACGGATCAAAACGTCGCTTACTTGTTAACAGCGCGAAATATATCCTCTGTTAATTGTCCTAATTGGCCGAAATTGCACTCTTCAAACCCTCAAAACTTTATGAACTATCTTTTCGAATTTAAGCTCAGGATAACAATATCTTTTAAATGATATAAGAAAATTCCGTCAAAAATGGCTTCTCAGAAATTGAAATTCGAAATTTGTCTAAAGAAAAAAACCATGCCGAGCTCAAATGTTCCGCTACTTTCATTCGAAAGTCGGAACAATTATATAGTCGCAGGCAAACTTGCAAGAAAAATGCACTCAAAATCCTTACATAGTCAAACTCAGTGTTTATACAGAAACATTTAAAAGAATGTAACAAAATTTCCTGAAGTGATATCATTTGGTTGAAAAAACTTTTGTAATGTTGGAATTGTATGACTTAATCAAATTCTGAAGACACATTTTTTGTTGGTCGATGTTTACTTTGGTCGAAAAACCCTATTGATCAAACCTTATTTGTTTTCCTCGTTCAGTCAGAGATAAAAAAAAATTGTTGGTCGATTTTTTCCCGATTCAAAAATTTTACTTTGTCGAACTCATCCGAAAGCTTTTTACTCACTCAAGCATCCACAATTTCTTTTGTAGTTCGAAAATAATTTGTGCTGGAGTCAAAAGTCAAAATTTCTTCGGTCGAAAATATTGATTGGTCGAAAAGCAGCGAAATACTTGTCTTGGGTTGAGGCGGACAAAGCATGCTATATTGTAGTTGAGTAGTTTAAGAATCTTTTTTTATAAGAGCTTTTTATATTTTATATATAATCGGCCTCTAAAAACGGAGAAAAGGTACCAGATTCTGAATTGGGTCATACTCTTTCGCTGGTCCCCACCCCTGATAACTGAACAAAATTTCGGGGGCCCTAAAGATCTCGTCAGTGAGAACGATTCTGTCGCCAGTCGGAGTGTTGAAGTTGGTTCTTCTGGCCATTTCATTGGTGAAGTCTTCTGCCACGTAACAAATGGCTTCTTTGATTGTGTCTGTTTCTTGGGTAGCTCCTGAGCGCAGTCCCATCAGGCTAGCCAGTGCCTCTGGAAAAGCAACGATGAGTCACAGTTTCAAGCGAAAGTGACTTAATACACCGACGGCTCTGCTTAAGTGCCAATCATTTTGCCAATAATTATAAGTACCCGAGAATGATTCTCTCTTTCTGCATGTCCACCAATGCTGATAATTAGAAAGTTTTTTTACAAAGCTTATAAGGCAAGTTTAATTGATGTATCATAAAAAATAAGTTTAAGGGTAGCAAATAAATATGAATACCAATTCTTGAGTCTCTATTGGCAACAGGGGCGGAAACTAAATTACTTACTTTAAATATTATGTGAGACATGACCCTAGAAAAATTTAAAAAGCTCAAACACTTTTCTCAAGGTCAAACTTTTTTAAGAACGTCAAACACATGTCTCAAAGTCACCTGACACATCTTGGCCTCCAATCTCAGTCAGAACTGTCTGGCCTATCATGACACCATCTTTAAATGCAGTTGCTTGTGTCACTGAATGTCCGGATTCCACAACCAAAGCAGTTTGGATCCCCACATTCTTCAGACAAGCTTCAGCTGTGCTCACACTTTCGACTGTTGCTGATCCTAGATAAGTCTTGACCAATGACTTCATTGCTGCAATCGATGAGTCACTAGCTTTCGGACTCATAGTGATGACAACTTTATCTCCAGGAGTTCCCACATTGAGAACTTCTTTGCATGTATAGTCCCAGACCTGGGCCAGTGGTTCTTCTAACTCTGCAAACCCAAGTTGACATGGGTAGTCGATTATGACACCTGGTGTGTCCAAAGCCTCCTGTCCAAAATAAAGCCACTCGTTTGAATTTGAGCCGTCATTTGGTCTGCCGCAGACGTCGGGAACCACAGCTTGCGGTTCACTGTCACCTGGAACTCATTTTTAAAAAATTAGGTAACAGCGCTTAGATTGCAAAACTCAAACAGCGCCCAAACGTTTAACAAAAGACAGTATTGAAGACGAATCTATAATTCCGTGATAGAATCGTATTTTTTCTATCATTCAAAAAAAATTCGAAAAGTCGTCAGTTAGATTGTAGCGCTATATTTTTCTTTTTTTTCTTTCCTTTCCCTCAGACTTGTTTCATTAATTTTCTAATTAAACGCATTCAAAAAAGAGAAATAAGAACAACTTCTTATTTTTATAAATATGGAGAGAAATTAAAAAAAAACTGAAATGGTGCTCAAATTGACACAATGAGCACCAGCATTTGGGACAAGAATTATATCTAGACAAAAAAGAAATGGAGGATGTGTGTGTGCTTGAGCACGGAAGAATGTATTTTTTAAATGTCGAGAATTTACCATTGTTAGCTGTAGCATTCGGGAAAAAATTGGGCGATTTGTTTTTGAAAAACTGTCGACGAAATTAATTTGCTGTTGCGAAACAAAAAATCAGAAATGAGTAAATCTGGGTACCAAATTTACTCTGAAATGAACCAACCAGAATCATATATCAGATGAACCAATCAGAGTCGAAGTATAGAAAAATTTTCAAAAATAGCCGATCGTTGTTTTTCTAAGCCGAAACCAATATAAAAAAAAAACAGCTCAAAAATTCAATTTTATGGCATGTTTTTTGTAGGTTTTGGCCAAAATAGCAAAAAATGTAAAAATGTTGTTTTTCTTAGGCTCACTAGGCTCCAATGGCGGCGAAGGTGTCTTTAAAAAATATTGGTCGGTCTAGCCGAAATTAGATGCTGTAAAATAGAACCAATAGGTAACTCTTTGGTGGTCAGTGGATCAAGTCTTTTTCTTTTTGCTGCAAAATTACTACTGCTTGAAACTGCTCAGCTGCAATTTCGTACCTTGCAAACTTATTCTTGCTCGAAAAATTTTGAGGCCTGAAGGAAAAAAAATAAGGTCGATCTCACCTGCAAATCCAGCCTTGACCAGTCCAGATCCGCTGTCAATCACAATAGTGGTCTGCAAACTGACCTGCAGTAGACAAGCTAAGAGAACCACTCGTACCATTTTTCGAAAAGCCATTTAGAATTGCCACTTATTCGTTTTCGAATTGAATTTAAATGTTTAACTGCGTTACCGTTAGAGCAAAAAAAAGATGAAAAATATCGAAGTAGTGTGTTTTTATTTTATGGGAGGAGTGAAAAAAAACATGAGGAGTTTGAATTTTATTTGAAAAAAAACAGATGTAAGATGTTGTTTCTCAAGCGCTGGTTTAGCCTTTTGAAAAGATAAAAACAACAACACAATGCACTTTGATGTTTTGAAAACACGCGATATAAACTTGACACTAGAAAGTTTATGATAGTGTAACAGTATCAATGTTGGTACTTATAAACTTGATTTTTCTTGTTTACTTGTTATTTTTAAACATGAAACTAAGAACAAGTTATCTTCTAGCTCCTCTCTATCTCTCTTCTATGGTTGTCAGTTTTTGATGGCAAAACCACTGAGACGACTTTTTTGCTCATCAAAACTGCTTTGTTTGCGAAACAAAAAAGATGATTATTTTTTGTAAATTAAAATACATAAGATTCTATTCAGGGGCAGATTTAGGGAGGGACGCTTCTTTTCCTCAGGGATTCGACCCCCTGCCGACCCAAAGGGTCCCCCTTTGGTATTTTTTAAGAAATCTATTTTTGGCCAACCGACCCTAAATTTTTTGTAAAGGCAGAGCGCGCGCCAAAAAAACGCGATTGCTTTGTCAACATTTTCCATCAAGTTCTCAAAAAGGCTTTTTAACCTGTTTTTTTTTAAAAGAAAATTTGACCAAAACAGCGTCGTTTTACTGCTTTGGCAGAGCTCGGAAAATTAAAAAAAGGTCGTCAAAATTTCCGAAAAGTTTTTGAAAATCCGCCACCCCCTCGAGAAAATCCTAGATCCGCCCCTGATTTTATTAAACAATTAACCCCTAGCTACCTTTCAAGACAGGGGAGGCCATACTTCAGTAGAATATTTAATAAAATCAAGCGATTTTTTCAACCAATAATACTGCAAGAAAAATTGAATTGATCAAAAACTAGACTGCTCTAAACGCAACAGCTGCAGGTCATAAAGGAAGAAAATCGCCAGTTAATAAAAGGAGGAGGTTAAAAATGATGTTGGCGATAAGAGGAGGGGTTTGATTCATTGTTACGTACCATAAGGGGGTAATTATTGAATAGAATTTTTGTTTTTAAGATTCTTTGTTAAGCAGATAACCTGCTAGCTAAACTCTTTGTTTTTAAGATTCTTTGTGTAGGTAGATTCATTGTTAAGTAGATAAATTGCTTTTGTATCAGAAACTTTTCAACAGACAATCGCCAACTTACATAACTCCGATATAAAACGTCACCATGGGGCAACTAGGCTTAGACATGTGATTTCTGAAATCAAGGCTTTCTCAGAACACAAGGCTTTCTCAGAATAGACTGGATTTCTGTTTTCTCAAAAATTGGCCAAAATTTCAATGATTTTTTTTTCATGTCGCCCAAACTGAAAACCTAATTTTTTTCTTTAATTTATTTATATCACAATAATAAATGATGAAATGGTTTACAAATTGAGCACAATACTATAAATATATAAATATTTACCATAAATATTTATTATAAAAGTACAAAAGCGCCGTTATTTCGAATGATCACCAAAAAGCTGCAAGCTTAATTTCAGGTGCCATCTGAAAGCAGTTTGGAAAGTGCGAATACCATTTTTTGTTTTTATCCAGTTGAATCATAACAAGTTACAAAAACCTTTTTCTTTGAATTAGAAAAAAAAATCGTAAGAAAAACTGAATGAATTATTTATGATTTTGTTTCATTGTGATAAAATGTTACTTTGTTGTAGCTAATTCTAAGTTAAAACTATAAAAAGAATATGGAATTAAGATGAATTAGTCGGTAAGTTAAAACATTAAAACAATGAGAGATCATTCTCTCCGCCGGAGAGAATGACCAATGAAGGTCATAATAAAGTGACCAGTTAAATAAACTAATATGTTTTGCAGTAATTGCAAAACATGATGTAAATCACAACATTCCCCTAAGCAGGAAAAATTTTTTAAATTACGAGTAAAATAAGCACCATAACTAACTAAGTCTGACTCCTTTCTCCCCCTTTAGGACTAGGAAAGAAAGAAATTAAGCGCTGTAGTAAGGAATTGACATTAACTGGAGCGCCACTAAGTGGTTAAATTCGAAAACTAACTGAGAATTAATTATCCGGATTCCGACGGATATGAGATGAATTTTGAAAAAATTGAAGTATGGAGTAGATGTCGTCGAGTTTTATGTGTGAAGTAATGCTTTTAGATACACCAACTGCCAAATTGCCGTAAGTTTTTCCTTTAAAGACTAGGAAAGAGAGGAAATCAAGCGCCATAAATAAGGAGATGACATTAAACAGAAGCGCCACTATATGATTAAATTCAAAACTAGAATTGTGAATTAATTATCCGGATTCCGACGGATATGAGCTGGGTTTAAAGAATTCGAGATGAAAAAAAAAAAAAAATTATCACCAAGTTTTATGGGTGGAAATAACTGGTTTGAGTTATACCAACTAAAAGCAGGTCGAATTAGGGAAATTTAGAGCACCAATTTCTTTTGTTTTCCTTTTACTGACGGTTTATCCAAAGGATCGCTTATCCTTTTGGTAGCGTATCCGAAATTACTGAAGAACGTTTTGATCTCTGAGGTTAGCACCGATTATAGGGTAGTATGAGCTCTTTGAAATGACAAGTGACTGGGATATGTATAACAAATTGTTTACAAAGATTTATAATCGTTTAAAAAGTTTTCGAGTTCCTTGTTGAAAAGTTCACTATCTAGATCAGAATGATCCCCAAAATTTTCCAGTTCCATCCTTAGTGATTCGTCAGTTGATGAGGTTGATATTTGGTTCGAAGATGATGAACTTGAGTCAAGAACGATTAGCTCCGCCGGAGTCGTCTTATTGTCTGACGTATGTGGTTCTTTAATTTCAATCACGATTGGATCGGTCGCCGAACCGGATGTTTCTTGTATGTTATCTACTGCGTCAATAAAATAACGTTTGCCACAAAATTTTGGTGGGCCTACATTTCTACCAGAACGACGGATGGTAGGGGTAATTTTACCGGATTTAGTAGTAGGATCGGTAAGTACAGTGCACTCGTCGGATGAGTCGTTAATCTCGTAGACTGGGAAGTCTGTAACCGAGTTGTTGTCCGTTGGATTACACTCATCTTGTCCGTTTTGATGCTCCGAATTGTCGTTGTCCCCTCCCTGGGTCACCGTTTTCTGTTCCTCTGTACTAAGTGTTCTGCCGGCGGGTATTATGCTTATTGGACACTCGTAAGGTTGTTCTCTAGGTTGTTCGCTGTTAGGGTCGATGTAGTTTTCTAAAACCTCAGATTTTATTTCGGGACGTGTTATAGCGGAATTATGATTATTTTTGATTGAGACATGAGGTGTATTTAGGTCTGAAATAAAGCGTTCCCTGGCTACGTCTCTACAAGGAAAACCGCCCGCTATCCATTCCCATTCGCTAGTGTCCGAAATATCCGAAGGAATTATCATGGATTCATCCGAAGCGAAGTAACCTGGGGGTGTTGTAGACTTCTTTGCGTGATGTGTTTGTCTTCTGGTATGTTTGTGTGAAGACCCTGATACGTATGTCCTAGTTAGTTTGTCTGAAGTGGTCGGGTTCAACTGTCTTGCCGTTCTTCTGGTTGGCTTTCTTGATCTTGGTTTCCGTGATGGTCCTTTCTGTTTCTGACCTACTTCAACATTAGCATTAGGAAAATACGGGAATGAAATGTTTCCTTTAAAAGGTCTGATTTTGTTTGAGGTATAAATCGGAATCGCAATATCGGATTTTCGAATTATTTTTCCTTCGGATAACTTTACAGTCGAAGTAGAAGAATTTATAATTCTTTTATTTAGTTCCTTATAGAAACAGTCTCGATTTATATTGCCGTTGGATTTCCGAAGGATTTTACCTTTGAATGGACTTTTGATTGGTAGTCTATTGGCGGTGATTTTCGAGGAAGAAGCATAGTCCGTGTCATAGCCTTTTTCGGTCGGGTTCTGGTTTTTCTTGGCTATCAAGTCGTCCTTGTAGCCGTCCTCTAGTCTGTCATCTGCATTCCAATCCTTAGCTCGTTCCTTAGACAGTATTGATTTCCCTTTGTCTAAAATTCCAAAGGAGGGTTTACCGGATGCTAATTGTTTCCAAATGGTATTTGGTTTTGTGTTATAGTGTATCTCGAAGGGTGAACATTTAATTTTTGATTGATAAGAAGAACGTAAATTCCAGATGATTTTTGAAACGGCATTCTGTAGAGTGCTTTTATCATGTTCTTTTGAAATAGCCAGTAGTTTAATTTTCACGGTGTGTACTAATTTTTCGACCAATCCGTTGGAACGGTGGTCGCCTACTGTACAAAAGATTATTTTGATGTTGTTGGAATCGCAGAATGATTTGAAGTCTTGACAAGTGAAGCAAGTAGCGTGATCTACCCTTATAGAATAAGGTATCCCGTGTAAGAATATGTATTCTTGTAAAAATTCTATGACTGTTTTTGAAGAAGTGGACGATGTAATTTTTGCCGACGGGAATTTAGAAAATCTGTCAATACAGAGTAAAATGTATTTCTTTGACCCCCAGTAAGAATCCAAAGGACCCGCGAAATCTAAATTTAGTTCTTCGTTCGGTTCCGATAGTGGAGGAAGTTCACTAATTTGTGACTTAGGAATGACAGTTTTCAAATTCTTACCCGCCGATGTACATTCTGAACAATTTTTTCCGTGGAAGTAGATTTGCCTGTTAATATGAGGCCACCAGATGTATTGAGCCAAGTATTTCATTCCAAATTGACCCGGGTGAGTTTCGTGTAAGGTCTTCATCATTGCGTTTCGTAGAGTAAATGGGATAACAAGTTTACCGTCCATATAAAGTAATCCGTCGGATTCATGCAGGTCTCGGGTAAAATGTTTGAAATACGGAGAATTTGCATTAATCTTCTCCACCTTATTTTGAAGTGCTTTAACAATTGGGCTTAACATGGGATCATCTTCTGTCAAGAGAGCTACTAACTTGGCATTAAATAAAATATTTAAATCCAAGGGTCGATCCGGCAACTTCAAGTTTTCACGGTATTTTTTAACGAGATTAGCGTGGTCTGATAAAAGTTGAAAGTCTAAATCTACGGAAATACCGGAAGTAGTGGGATTAATTACAATATTCTTATTATTCATATTAACAGTATCTACAATTTTTTTATCTACAGGTGAATTAATTAAACTACAATTAGAGATTAAAAAATAAAGAAATGCGGAATTAGAAATTGAAATAATTAGAGTATTTGTATTCGAATAATCCGTTGGAATGCAATTTGAAGTACAAAATTCTGTTCTTTTGTGATTAAATGAGCAAATTGGAAAAGACGAATTAATGAGTTTTAACACTGCTGCTATTAGGTAATTACGTAATAAAGCATAATCGGAATTTTCCAGATTAAAACCAATGGCTGAGCAGGTAGTTCTTAGTTTCTCCGGCGGATTTAATGATTTATTAATCTTATTAATGTTTGCTACTACGAATTCTTCGTCGTAGTGTGATATTGGAAGGGCATTTCCTGATGGGATTCTTGAAATAAGATCAGTAAAACCCATGTCTTTTCCTGCAATGTGTTTGATAGAGAAATTAAAAGGTAATAATCTGTCTACCCATCTTGTTAATCTACTGTGGTAGGTTTTATTCCCGTGATTTGGTGATAACGCGGATAATAAAGCTTTATGGTCGGTAATTACTTCGAAATCTGATCCGTAAATATAGTTCTTATAATGTTCGACGGCCCATACAACCCCTTGAAGTTCGAGCTCGTTCGTAGAATATTTAGACTCGTGAGGGTTTAAAAAGCGCGAAGCGAATGAGGTTGTTTTCCAATCGTTCCCGTGGAGTTGTTCGAGCGAGGCCCCAAGTCCGTTATGAGAAGCGTCTGTTTTTACTCTAGTTTTACGTTTCACGTCGAAATGGGTATTCTCTGTTAGGTTTACGATTTCCTCTTTAATTTTTTCAAACGCTTTTGTATGGTCGTCGTTCCATTGGAATAATGATTTCTTATTTAAAAGTGGTCGAAGTGGACTTCCTAAGGATGCTAAGTTTGGGACAAATTTTATGTATTGGTTTGTAGAACCAAAAAACGAACGTAGTTCTTTCAAATTCTTCGGAATAGGTAAGTCTTTTATGGCTTTCGATTTGTCGAATAATGGGGTAATACCAGATTTAGAGATTTTGAATCCCAACCATTCTATTTCTTTTTGAAAGAATTTGCATTTTGACCATTTCACCGCGAAATTATATTCGTCGAGAGTTGATAAAATTTTTAACACGATATTCTTGTGCTCTAAGAAGGATCCTTTGGAAGCGATTAAAATGTCATCCAAATAACAATTGGTAAATGGGATTGAACCTAATGTAGAGTCCATTACTCTTTGAAATTCGTTAGGCATATCCCCTAAGCCGTAAAAACCAGTTAAAAATTGGTAAGTACCCGTAATGTCGCCAACCACGATACTGAAGTTACATTGGTTACTAGTGAATTTATCTAATGCTAATTGACTGTACGCGTTTTTCAGGTCTAAGTTTGTAAACCACACTTCTCCAACGGAATCATTAGTAATTTGTGCCGCGACATTGTCTACCAGTTCGTGGATGTTTGGCATTTGATATTTGTTCTTGTAAATCTGTTTGTTTATGAACTTGGAGTCTAAGGCTAATTTGATGGATTTATCTTTTTTACAAGTAATGACTATTGGACTAATAAATCTGTCTTCGTCGCAGTTTTCTAGTTTTTTGATATGTCCTTCCGCCTTTAGTCTATTTAATTCAGACTTTACCGCGTCCAGTAAATGAAGGGGAACTCGTCTTCCCTTTAGTTGGATTGGTTTTAAGGGTTCGTGAAAATGGGTGATTTTCATTTGATTCTTTATTTTTCCAATCCGAAGGAATAAATTTTTGAAAGATTTTGTTATATTTAAAATTTCCTTATCCTGGTTTGATTGAGAGATGAAATTTATTGACTTACACTGTTTGTTAGTCTGGAAATGTGGAAAGTGTTTCTGAGAGACTTCTATCCCCACTTTTGGAAGGTTGTCATTCCCTAGGATATTTCTCTCGTGTCCCTCGGTTAAGAAGAATTGACAATCGTTGTCTGACCAGCCGTTTGAAAATATCGGAAGCTTCACCTTTCCAGTAATGTTTATGGCATTATCTGTGAATCCACAGTATAGGTCTCTAGTTGATTTATCCACTGGATAGATTTTCAAGTAAGGGTCTCGTAACTTTAATTCGTGAAGTACGTTTTTCTTAAGGAAGCTCACCGGGCTTGCTGTATCCACTTGAATGTTTAAAATTACTTGGTTTTCTTTTCCGAGTCCAATGTTCAATAATTTCTTTAATTCTTTTCCATCGTTATCGAAAATCGTAGTTACATTTAGTACAGAATAATCGTCATTTTCACTTTGTCCAGATTCTGACCATGCGTTTATTACACCACAACATTCTCTATCGATGAGGTCAGTATTTACATCCGGAATATCCGACGGATTAAAATCTGTGTTATCTACAATTTGGGTATTTACAATGTTTACATTTTTGCGACGAGATTTACAAAGTCTAGTGAAATGTCCTTTGAATTTACAAGAAGTACAAGTCGTGTCCTTTGCTGGGCAAACTGCTAAATGACCTTTCGAGAATACACCGCCGCACTTCATACAGTTGTTACTCTTTTCGATGTTAAGGGTTGGTTCTCTTTTGACGTTAAAGTGGTTACTTGGTCTGTGTACGGATGATCCGTTGGATTTAAAATTATTTGTTAATTTCAGGTGGTTTAAAATTCCTTTTTCATCTATGAGTGCAACATTTAGTGCTTCGCGTGGAGGGAGGGTTTCTGTTAACAATTTCCTTTGAATGTCGTAGTTTTTCATATTATTTATGAAAATGTCTCTTATCCACTCTTCTTCTCCTGCGGATATGTCGCACTTTTTGGCCATTTCGGCTAAGGCACCCCAAAATTGTTCAAGGGATTCTCTTTCTCGTTGCTTTCTATTTAATAGTTTATGTCGTTCAAATGTGACATTTGTTTTTCTTACGAATGCAATCGCTAAGAACTCCCAGAATTCCTTAAAAGAAATTTGCAGAACTTTCACCTTGGTAAATTTTTGTCCAAAGATCCTTTTTCCTTCATTACCCAGTGCCAGATATAAGACCGAACGTAATTTCTTGTCTGCTTCTTCTATTCGCATTCCGTTGAATTTCTTGGTTTCAGTTTTTATCGAAGCAGTTTCTTCTTCGTCATACCGTCTTTGCTCTTGAGTGTTTCTTTCTAATCTGGAGCGTCTTTGGGCATCTGTTTCACCGTCTGTCGGGTTTTCCAAATTTGGAGGTAATGGGTGTTGTCTCTCCGACGGATTGAATAGATTTTCTATGTCAATGTTTTCCTTAGCAATGATAGCTAATTGAAACAGATCGCTCCAGTCTTCCCATGGAATGGGAGGGTCTACCGTATGGTTTTGCCAAAAAGGAGGTATTCCTCTCACGTTAGATTCGTTAGTTGACTGCGCCATGATAAAATGTTACTTTGTTGTAGCTAATTCTAAGTTAAAACTATAAAAAGAATATGGAATTAAGATGAATTAGTGGGTAAGTTAAAACATTAAAACAATGAGAGATCATTCTCTCCGCCGGAGAGAATGACCAATGAAGGTCATAATAAAGTGACCAGTTAAATAAACTAATATGTTTTGCAGTAATTGCAAAACATGATGTAAATCACAACACATTGATTGTTACACGTCGAAAAAAGTCAACAAGTTTTACCAAAGAACATTTGCCCAGAGTTCACTATCGTGCAGGAATAAGTCTATAAGAATAACAGCAAGACTGTCTAATGTTTTTGAAGGATATTGTATAATCTTAACAAAATTTCAGACTCCAGCTTGACAATCTCAAGGAAAAAAAAGGCTAACTCGCGCACTTATTTTTTCTGTTTAGTTATTACATCACAGACCTTGTTTATAATTTTTTTACCCGCGTGACATTAAATAAAGGCTTACTTATTTTTTTTGATGTTAAGTAATTATTCACTTGTGTTTTTGTTTGTTCTTACTTATAATTTTGTTAGTTTTTTGATATTTTGCATGTATGAAGTTCGTAAATCGAAAGAGTTCTATTTTTTGCCTCTTCGGTCGTTTTTTTTTCGAGCTTTTTTCTTAATGATAAATTTCAAAAAAAATGTGTTTCTTCAGCAGTATATCTAGATTGTTTTTGAGGTACAGGCGTACATAAACAATCCATTATGAGTTATGCCTATGGTTTAGTAAAAACAAAAGATGAATTTGGCGCACACTTTGCCTTATTTCAAACAAATTCAATGAATTTCAAATTGCGATGAATTTGAACGCCTAATTATCAGACATTTTTTGTTCTCAACAATTTCCATCAAAATTTGATGCATGCTTTGAACTTCATCAGGCTGATTAAAAACTTTTTCGTTATGTCGTGGCTGAAGATTATACATGGCTTTCATCCATGCTTCTTTGTTGTTGAAAACCCGATCTTAGTTTCTTTCCGACTCATCGCGCAATTTTAATGTTTAAGTATTTGATGGAACAAAACATCTTAAGTTGAACAAACTGCTGGGTTAGGTTACTTATTTCCATAATTTTTTTTGTCACCTTAGAAAGATAGCCTGTTTTTCTTACCAAACTTTATTTTTTAAGTGGCTCTCTTGTTTCAATTTTCAGCTGAATTGGATCCAATGTTAAGAAAAAAATTTGGTAATTTTTCTGCTGGCATATTGTTTTTGTCAGCATTATCCTTGTTTTATGTTAGCTTCACGCTGTTGACGAACTCGAAAAAATTTTGTGCTCTTTTTTGTCGCATAGAAAGTATTAAACGAGTCTTTCACTAATGAATTAATTTAATTGCGCTGTTTTTGTCATTGAGATAAAATCTTTGCGGCATCTGTAGATTTTTATATGAAACAATTAGAAGATTTTTATGCAAAAATGTGTAAGTTATTTGAAATTTCATTTTTAATTGCATTTTTATAACCGATTTTCTTATCATTTTTCTTTTTTCTTTGGTTTCATAAACAGACAAGAAGTAATTCCAATTATTTTGAGTTTGACTTGTAAAGTGAATGAAAACATCTTTAAGGGGTATAGCAAGAAAAATTCGGCCTAATGTTCAAAAAAAATTGCCAACAAGTTTTCCCTGACCTGCCAAAGCTGGGAACTGCTCGTTTTTTTTCATCGTCAAATATACGGTTTTCCAAAGAGAAAAAATGCCCTTAGTGAGAGGTGTCTTATCTACCTAAGCACTGGCATAAAAATTGGTACAAAACCACAAAAATCACTCAATCTGAGATTTTTGTTGGTCTGTTGGATCAAATGCTGATTTGAGGATCGGGTCTTTAAATTTGAGTTTTTCTATGAGGCTTCCAGACCGCCAATTTCTCTCTCCATTTTAAATTTTGTAACCTTCTCACCAAACGAGTTTAAGGTTTATTGAAGCTCGAGTGTATGATTTGAGATTGCTTGCAGTACAAAATCAAATGGCTGTTGTGGTGTATGATATGAAACAGCAAAATATTTTTTTTTCCATTTTTTAAATTGATAGCATTTGGTTTTGTCTGTTCATATTTTTAGAACAAATTCACTATAAAAATCTCTTCTGAGAAAAAGGCTAAACTTTCACCTTTTCTATTGGTTCAATTGCCTTTACAGCTTTACACTTGCGTCACATTCACAATCAGCAAAAATGGTTTCATTTGAGCTGTAAATATCTTGACTCTATTTTTATTTGATTAGTTTGTCTTAAAAAACCTTATCTAAAAAAAAAATGAATAAAAACAAACGGAAAAAACTTTTAAGACTAACCAGCACAAAAAAGAGGTAGTTTCAAGCGTAATTGATTTCCAATATCGAAGTGATTTACTTAGGACTATATCTTAAAATACTTAAACTACTCTCGTATAATAATTACCTCTAAAACAGCTTTTAAAAATTTATACGGCAAGAATTGTCATTTAGGGTAGATCAAATTTAGTTACTCGTCAAACAAAACGAACTCATTTGATTGACTTTTCTGCTTACCAAATATGGTAAGAGAGCTCTAAATCAAGAAAAAAGAACATGTATTTCAACAAATTACGACATCAACATCGGGGCTGATTGCGAAGTCTACATTTGACTATCTAACTATTGTTTTTGTGCAGGATAAAGATAGCAGCGGAATTTGTTTGGTTATTATATTGTTGAGGCTACCGAATGTCTTAATTTCGTCTTATGATAGAATCATTTAAACCCTAAAAATCGTCATAGTTTTTACAGGTACCAAAACATCCCTATTCCCTAGCATACAAACTACGGTCAGATTGCACTTTTTGTTGCAGTATTTAGGATTTATCTCACCAGCATATTGTGTAAGCTATGTCTCAACAGAACACGATGCTCAAATAACCAAATGATTTTCCAGATATTATGTTCAAATAAATTTAAGCAACTTATTTTTTGTTTTTAAAATCATCTGTCTCCCAAAAATGCACAAATTACAGCATCACAGACTGAAACACATCATTTGGCAGCAACTTGTTCTTAGGAAGTATATGAAATGCCCTTATTTTATCACCAGGCAGAACCAAATCAAGGTAGTTTTCATTAAAACGCACAATAACTTCTTGGTAACTGTTTTTCAATTTGAGGTTGAACGGGTAGTCTCTGATTGTTTCGTTTTGCCACAAAAACGTGAAATATCCAACCTGGCTTTGATTTCCTTATATTTTTGAGTGTCTTCGGGAATTTTCTGAACAGAAATCCATTTCGGTTCATCTTTTATCTTCTTCAGTAGTTTTCACCTTGCCTTATTCTTATCACTTGGCTCTTCTTGTAATAGATTTTCCCCATAGCTTAAAATTAAGATTTTGAATAGAAATTCTAAAAGCGCTTTCAAATAAGCTTCATCGACTTAGCTCACAGAAAAAATTTTCGAATTTTTTGCACTTTAACGAGATGAAAAAGACAAACTCTGCACTGCAGACAAAGTTTTGAGCACGGCAATCGACGTTTTGAGCAAAAAAGGGCCCTTCCATCGCACGCAAACATCTGGGGTGGTTTTGCCTGAAAGTTTTATTTTCTTGTCGCGCACTCTAAAAAACTAATGTATTTTGTTGTGTTTGAAAAAATTTCAGTTCAGTCTGACAAAAATGGATGCCATAAAATAGGGCCACAAAGTGTCTATTTGAACGGTCGGTGTGTTGAAATTTTGAGGCGGAGGGCGCCTTTGCATAAAACTGCTCCATCAGATTAAATTAGGACGATTTGTTTGACACATGAGCTATCTAGCTCTTGACAGAAACCGATGCTGTGTTCCCTATTTATTAGCTGGATACAATTTGTTCGAGTTTTGGTTATTAAGGTTACCAGGACAGATCACGGAGAGGCTCGAACCTCGAACCACAAACCTTTCATTTGAGAGGGTCAAATCTGAGAAAGTTCATCATTGCATCTCAAAAATGCTGGCCTTCTTTTGAATATTTCTACTGGGATATTCAAATTCTTGCCCTTATCTACAGTTAATAACCTCCGGGCTCATATCTTTAGAAGCAACAGAACTTTCCAATCAGAGCCTGAGTTTAACTGATTTGATTTTTTAAGTGTCATTACGGTTATGGCTAATATTTAGCTACTGAAAAAGTACAAACTTAAATTAAAAGCTTGCTTTTTTGCGTTTTTGTACGCAGGATTTTTCGATACAATTTCTGTTTGGAGAGTTTGTGACAACAATCTAAAACTTTTTATTCCGAAATTTTATAAACTGAAAATTTACGTATACATAGTGAAAAAAGGCCATATCGGGAAATGGTTAGCTCTATTAGTCTCAAAATTAATTAATTTTAACTTTCATTTTGATAGCTTTTTCCGTTTTTACAGATGAGAGTCAAATACTCGTGCTGGGAGTTATTTTCTCCTTCAGAATTATTTGAGTTTATAACTAGCAGTTTCTAAAAAACTTTTTAAAAAAATAGTCATGATCTGTGGTGGAAACTGTTCCGCTACTACTGTTCTTTGCAAAACTACTGCGTTTTTTCATTTTTTCGTCAAATTATGGTGCATAAATATTGCCCATTCCGATCTTTTTTTTAACGTATAGAGTAAGCAACAAAATAGTGCTGCTTAAAAATCAATCAGTTGAAGCATTCTAGGTGCCTCAAGCATCCTTTAAAGAGCCGCTAAATAAATAAATTTGCCTTTAAGAACACTAAAAACTACATCACCCCCATCTAAGAAAAGTGAAAAGAAATCAATTATAATGGATATTTGTGGTCTAAAATATTATCAAAAAAATCGATTCCCATCTTGCACTTGGAAAACAAAATGGAACAAAAAATCGATTACAGTCCATTGTTTTAATCAAATTAAAAATTAATTATAATATATTTAAATTAATTAATATGGATTTTTGTTTAAACTTTTTTTAGTTCGCATCGCGGAAAACTGTGCCAGAAATTCTGCACTTATCAAATGAGTAATGCGGAAATTTTGCAAAGCGAGTGAAGGGCCTACTTGATTTGTAAACCAATTTGAAGTTGATTTGCCTACTTTATTTGAAGTTTTTGGTCCAGAAAGTTGCATTTTTTGGCACGCGATCCCTGGCAAAACAAATTGCTTTTCTAAGAAAGTTTTCAGAATGATTTTAAAAAATTGTGGGTAAGAACAAATTTGACAAACTGAGTAACATAAAAACAGTAACAAAAAATAAAGTTGCGCAGAAAATAATTAAAATTAAACAACAAGTAACCAAATCTCAACTGAAAAAAATCAAATATCATTGTCTTTATCTAAAAAAGTGAAAAATAATCTATTGTAGTGCTAGGGATTATCTTTTTTATAGACGCTGACAATAAAACTCAAATTTATTCTGCTTTTATTCATGGAACTCCAGTGCGGGCAGGCCAATCGAAAAGCAGTCAGAGCATTCCGCAAAGTTTATAAATGTGTACTTAAATTTGCCAAAAGCTACATCAGACTAATAGAAAGGCAGTCGAAGCATTCCGGGATTAACGCTGATACGGGCAGTTTTGATTTAACTGAAAAATTGTCAGGTTATGTGAATTGTTTAACTGGGCTGACAGTATTTTGTCACTTACTTAGTTGACTAGAGTATCATTTACCCAGTTGACGCAAGCACCATAATAGCAGCCGCAAAATCTAAAACTTTGATAATAATATTATCAAAAACTACATCAGAAAAATTAAATGGAGCAGTCAGAGCTTTCCCTTAAAGCTAGATGACTCAAACATCCCCATAACAGTCGCAAAATCTGCTTAGATTTGTGAATGGGCTGAGCGTTTTCTACTTACACATAAAAACCTCAGAGCCGGTTTTTCTAAGAAAATACTTGACTAGCAATTTTGTGACGGGTAAATTTTCAATAAAAGCATGCTATATTTTCAAATGAAACGAAAAATTACTGGGCTTTATGCAAAATTTGTATTTTCTTGCCCATAAACTCTAATTTTAAAACTCTAATTGAGGGGTCATTCGTATCATGTTGCACCATGCTGGATACAAATTGGGAATATTTGATTTAAAATGTTTTATCATTTCAGTGATTTCGTGTATTTTTAACTCTGATGAAAAACAACTATTGACTGCTTGACTGCTTTAACCGACACTAAATCAAAAACAAAAACTCTTCAAATATTAAATTATTCAGCCAATTTTGAGGCAAATTGAAACCAGAATATACATAAAAATAATGAAAAAGAAGTTTGATTCTAAAAACATTTAAATTATAGTTTAGTTCGATTGAAAAAACTCATCCTGAGATATTTAGCACAAATTCTAGCGTTTATTTCCAAATAACTCATGTTAATTGAACATCGAAGCGTATCCGAAGTTAGTCGAAATTTATTTTAAGAAAGTTCAGTTGATCGAGAGATCAGAAAAAATTGTTCTCTTGATCTTATCATTTTATCAGTGCTTCTATAAACTCTAACGAAACCTACAAAAAAGAATGGGAGTAAGATCATGTTGAAATGTGTAGTTGCAAGACCCTAACCGGCCAACAATAGATAGTTTGACAACCAGACGAGGTACTCTATCTGAAATTAGCGTTTTCCTTAGCAATCCAGTGCTATCGCATCTGGTGCAAACAACGAATTTCTAATAGTCCCTCAAAAAATAAAATTACGACTAAATTAGTTTAACAATTTGGAAAGTAGACTTAACTTTCCACTTAATAAATTATCCATTTTTTAACCACGAACTCTCGCTTTATTATGAAAACAGCGCCCTTTTTAGAGAGTTGTAAAATCACATAAAACAAAATTTTTAAGATTCCAAATTATCACAGGAAGCAAAATGATATTTAAAAGTTCTACCATCTTTCATGATTGATCATTTTGTACATAAAATTTTTTTTTCAAATTTATCCAGTAATTGAATACGCACGTGAATACCCAAAGCATGTAAATAACCAAAACTTCTTTCAGTTTCTCTAATAGAGCCATCCACTCAAAGATTGTACATTATATTTGAGAACAAAAAAGGCTTGAACAAATATATATTTGTAGATATCAAAAATGATTGGAGAAAAACAAAAAAACGAATATAAAAACTAGCAGATAAGAACATAATAGCCCTTGGAAAAATCCCATACAACTTTCACTTTGAAACAAAAATCTTTTATCCATCACATTTTGCTCGGGAATTCAATCTCGGATTTTTTTAAAAATCCTTTCTGTGCACAAGATGATTTTTTACTAAGGTTTTAAATAATCATTTCACAGGATTCAGGAAATATATCAAAATCTGTCAATTATTAACAAATTTTTCAAAAGTAAACAGACAAGGAAGATATTTTTGCTTGCTATATATGAATTATTTTGATAAAATTTTATGAAAACTTTACCATAATTATAACAATGAAGTGTAGTTTGTCAATACACTCTCGCGACAAACCTACTCATGTGATGTAGCAATTCCATGCGACTCCGAAACCAATCGCAATCTAACTCAATTTAGACCGGATCACAAAGTCGAATAAAACCACAACCGAAACCAAAAAGAAATCACTCAAGAAAGTTTCGATTCAAAGGTTTAGAGCAGTATACCGAAACCCAAAAATACTTTTACAACTATTAGGAATGCATGCTCGCAAACTGATCAAAATTGTCGGAAAATTGCAAGCACAGCATGTTCCTTAGATATATACACTTGTATAACAGCACAAATTTTTAAGGCACGCAATAGTTCATCCATCGCATAGGCACAAAATCGCCCACAAGGTATAAAATCAGTTAACATATCTAGTGTATCCACATAAAAAATTAAGTATTCGATGCTTTAAGATGGTTTTGATATATACAACATAAATTTCAAGCAAACTAGTTCGTCGATATTCCAGAGCACAAAATGTGCAGGAATGCTAGTTCGGAAAAAAAATTACACTCCAACTAAAATTTTGAAAGCGAACTACTTTTTCACAGACAATTATTTTAGAAAAATATAAATCACAGTTAAGGATCATCGTATATAAAAATTTTCTATCTCTCATCAGATGAACAATAAATTTTTGTTTCTTTATGAATCGTGAGAATTTTTAAATCACATAAAACAAAAACTTTAAGATCCAAAATTATCACAAAAAGCAAAACGTAATCTTTAAAAGTTCTCCCACATTTCATGACTGTTCATTTTGCGCACAAAACGATAACAGTTTTTCAAATAAATCCAAAATGGAACACGCAACTGAGTATCCAATACCTCTTTAAATCTCTCTGAAAGAGCCAGCCATGAAAAAATTTTGCAATTTAGTTGAGAATAAAAAAAGCTGTTTAGAATTTCATCGTGAATTTCATTTTATAATTTCACTTGACTTTTTTATAATCATAATTAGCCTAATTTTTAAGTTTTAAGTGTTTTACAATTAAGTTTTAAAATCGAGAGTTCTGGAGAATTTTAAATTTTTTTTCAGAAAATTTTACATAAATTTTTAATAAGAAGGCCAAAAATTTTGTTGAAATCTTTGAAAATCCTGAATGTAAAATCGACCATCTTCCTTGCAAATTGTCAAAAATCTTTTAAAAAATATTTGCTATCTTTGTTTTTTTCTTCAAGATTCTTTGAATTTTCATTAAGAATCTTTGATATCTTTCAAGATTCTTTGGCAAGAACTTTCCAAGACAGCCAAGATTTTCTTTAAGATTTAACCAAGATTCTTCAAGATTTTTCAAAGATATCTAAGATTGTTGGACTTGGGAAGGCAAATTGACTACAATAAATGCCAATCTATTTTCGCACTAATAAGAGTGTACAACACATATTCGGCTCAGGCCCAAATTTATGGACAATCCAATGTTGCTACAACATTTTGCGGAAAGTTTTTGAATACTTCGACCTCATTTCATCAAGTAGACTTTAGAGGTACAGAAACAGGAAGATTATAATATTTTAAGAGAAACCATTAAAAAATTATGACCACCAAACACAACAAAAGGAATAGCACCAAAAATAATTGAAATGCAAACCATTACAATAAATACAGATACTAATCAATTAAACACGCGACAATTCTTATATTCAGTTCAACCACTACTTTCGGCCGAGGACATAAAACAAAAGCATTCACTTCATCTAAATCAGTTTTTTCGTATAACAATTGAAACGTTTTATTCTTGAAACGGTCGAGTTCTTATACGATCGTGAACACACCTAGGTGAGCCCGGTTCATGATGGGCTAAAGTTATTGTTCCCACACAACATGCTCACTTTCAATTTCCTCAAAGAATTCGATACTCCCCTTTGTCCCTCGCCAGAAATCTCAATTTATCATATACCTACTAGTAAGAGATTTGATCTTGTACTAGACTATCGCACGAAACAGACTCTTATGATTCCGTGAGCTGATTGTCACTTTCTTTATCATTCGTAAATGTCTTGGTTTTCTGAGTATGATGATCAGAATTAACGATAATTTCGGTGTTATGTTTTAGTGCCAAAATTATTTTAAAAATTGATAACTCGTTGATGCGAAAATGATTTTCTGTAGGTGATTTCATCTATAAGTCGTTTCAACTAACACATAGTTTTTAGCAGAAGGAGATATGAATTGCACTTAAGATACACAATTCTGCTGTAAGCTAAACCAAACCCACATTTAAAATCAATGTATACCGACGAAAACATATACCAAAACATCGCTATTATTTCCTTGTGTTCCGTTACTTTTGAACTTTTGTATATAACTTTTCATACATCATCAATTATCAAGGGCAATCAATTTCATGGAAAACAGAACAAAAATTTATCGCACTAACCATTTTTTTTTCTTATTGTGCTACCCACAACGTTGCTTGGTCATCCCAGATGGACTGGTTCATCCGGCCGAAAAACAATTGCCTGAACATTATTATCGCTCTAAATCTAACCTCATTTTATATATTTTAAATGAAGACTCAACTCAGTCTTTTGAATCATTTTGATATTGACTGACAACTGAATGAAAATGGCCAAAGTTAACTAAATTAGCATCATCGAATTTTTTTCAATCCTTCTTCATGAACCACCAAGGATCACTAACTTAATTCTAAATGGTTTGTCCGTCACACAAAACAAGAAAATAAAGCATTTGTGAAAATACTTTCATTTTGTACACATTTTCTGTGAAACTTTCTAATAATCCAGTAGGAAAAAGATTAAAAACTAACAGGAACTACTGCTTTCTAATGCCACAAAGTATTGACATGTATGGGGATAATCCCAGTTTATATGAACCACATAACAAAGCCATACAGACCTAACCCACCATGCTACAATCACGCGCTTAAAATAGCTCACATAATCATCACTAAAACTGGTTCCAGTGTGATCTACGTTTCCAAAACACCTCTCTGAAAAAAAATCTTTCACTTCATCCTAAATTCTTTTCTTAATCCAAAGCAGCAAAATACAAAACAGTTCACACTCCGCATTTCCTCATGTACTATTCTGCGAACTGTCCTACCACTGTTCTGCGACATAACTCTGTTTATAGACAAACCCAGAACCCAGGACCAAAATTGAAAAATTCAATAAAAACCATTCAAACTGTCAAAACTTTCTCAAAAACGTGAGGACATCTATAAGTTCTCCCAACAATATATCACACACAGACACACAGGGTTACGTTTTATACACATGGTTCTTTTTAACGGATGAGTGCGACCCGTCCGACCAAGTTTCCTTAATACGATCGTTTCCCTCTTTATAGTTTTTTATACCATTCATTGTGATTATAAATCTTTTATAGCCTAACCAATCATATTTCACAACTATCCCTAAAATAGTGTTGCAAACCTGACAATTCGATGGTACGACCACTTACAGAGTATCCAGAATAAAGTTGATCTCCTTACCTTATCGTCTCACCAGTAATTCTATCAGATCTATTGACATCTAAGAAATTATGTAAGAGTAAGTTTGAGAGTAGTGTGGGACTAAGTAGTTGCAGAAGCCGAAAAAAGATGGCAATCAAATCTCATCTCAGACATTGCGAACACAATTTGACCTGTTTAAAAATGGGAAAAATTAACAGAAATGGTGTGGAAAACAAAACTGATAAGGCTTTTGATGCAGTACTAGCAATTCAACCTTACAGTCTGTTTATGTATGTTGGCCAAATAGAACTCTCAATTTTTCAACGCACTTTTAATTTCATAATAATCAATATCAAATCAAACTGACTTATCATGACAGCTACATTTTGTTGAAGCACTCTCAATATTAGTTTTTTAAAAATTATTTATTAATAATAGTTAAAAAGACATTTAAATAGCATCTAATAATGCCAGTTGTTTTTATAAATGCTTCAGTCGTAATTCAATCCAAGGCATTGACAAATTGAGCGCGTTTGGTGAACTCAATTGTCTCTTCCTCTTACAATACATTAGTCTGATTGGTTCCGAACACTTCCCCTGGTTTTGGGATATCGCTCCGGTGATTCAGAATTTATTCGAGTTCAAAAAAATCCTCAAAGCACATTCCATTTCCCCGTCTTTCTATAAGCCGTGAGTGCCTTGTGTGCTTGACGTCTGATTTTCGAATTGGGGTCCCTATTGAATACTTCCAGGGCATCGGAAACTTCCGATTCCAGGTGGGTTGGTGATCCATCACAGATGGTGTGCAGCACTTGACCTCTGACATCATCATCTGCAAATAATCAAGAAAAAACTCGTAAAAAAATATTCGTAGTTCAAATGTCTATGACACAAAAATCATCGTAGTTCAAACGACTATGGCGAAATTTCAAAAGAAATTTCTCTAAGGATTTCTTTTTTCTCAAGAATTTGGAACTTGCAAGCTAAACTTTATCTTGGGTCGGAATTCAAGGTTTTCTCAGCAATCACAAAAACAGGGACCATTTTTTAGAAATTTTTATACGGATTTAATATTTATATGTTTATACATATCAAGTTAATATCCTAATCCCCCAAACCCCCCCCCCCCACACACACACAAGAGACCAGTTAAGATCCTCCACCTCCACCCCAGCGTTCAGTTTGAATTAAATTTGCTAAGTGCTGCGTGTAAAACGCTCTATTCTGATTGGCTGAAAAATCGAACTCATAACCAAGTTCCAAGTTAACATCCTCCCCCCTAAACGTATTTGGGGGGGGGGGGGAAGGATGTTAACTTGGTCCTATTCCTTCTATCAACTTTCTCATTCTTCTATAATAATTTTTCTCTTTAAAAATTTTAGACTAGTGAATATATGAAATTTCTACAAAATGATGGACTTACCCTCATCGTTGACCATCTGAAACACCCTGTCCCAAAATGGACCCACATCCTGCTTCACCCTACAGGGACACATCTGTTTCAGGGCGCTCCTCCTCACTCGGGGGTCTCCATGTTTAGTCAAGTCAACAACAGTGTCCACATCCTCAGTCGAACCACAAAGTCTGATTGCTCTTTTGGAGTCCATGTTGGAAGGCAAAACTTCGTCTGAGGTGTCAAAGTCGGTCATGTTTTTGGTTTTTTTTTCCAATTTTGTTACTGAACAAATATATTTGAAGTTGCAAAGGAGTTAAGTTTTTTAAAACTTTTTCTTTGTCTCCAATATTTCAACTGTTATTAAATTATTAAATTTTATACGCTGTTGAAGATTTTTTATGATGGTACTTTTTGTGAATATTTGGTGCAAGAATTTGCTCTGAGATTGCAATTGCAGCTAATGGTATCCAAAAAATAATTCTACCGTAGTTGCTCTGACCAGGTCAACAAATAATAATACCAAACAGTACAGAGATTGCCAAAAACGTCATTTTTATGTAATGCTATTCTCTAATTTCATTGACGTTTTCTGCTAAAAATAGCCAGCAATTTATAAAATGACATTTGAACAATAGTGATGTTAGAAAACTTATTTAATCAATATTAATCACAAATTACCCTTGAAAATTTAGGTGTGCGGCCAGCATGTGGACAAATGTCACACTACTCAAACTTGATTGGCTAAACAAGGATTCTGAAGCGTGACTTTGAAGCAGTACTCGTTCAAACCAATTACTGTTTCTCACCCAAAACTATTCAAAATGATTTGATATTTGAGATAACACTATGGAAAACAAAGTTGCTCTGTAAATTGTCCGGGAATACGGTATTTTTATTCAGCTAAAATGACCGTAGGAAGAGAAACTGAAAAAGTTTTCTGCTTACGGTCTTGTCTGTTGACTATGTTTAAAAGGTTGTCTACTTACTGCTACGTAACCAGCTCAGGGGTACATCGTAATTACACTTTTTCTGAAAAAAATTATTTCTGAAAAAAATCTAACAATGAATCAATTCGGAAAAAAGGAATTGTTAATCAGTGCTGCCTGTTGAACGGAGCGATTTACAAGGAAGCTGGAAACTTTGCGGGCTATAATAATCCTGAAATAAAAAAAAATTGAGAGAATTGTGATAAAAACTGATTACAGGTAAAAATCTTGCTGTATTTTTAAGTTCGCAAACTCAAAATCTTTTCAATATTAAGAAAAATTTTGTCAATCTCTAATCATAAAAAAACTGATTTTTTGATCTAGAGAAACGAAATTTCTCTCTTCTTCAAAAAGAATAAAGAAAAAGAGACAAAATCGGAAAACTGTCAAAAAGAAAATGAGACAAAATCACTAAAAATAAAACAAGTTTCTTACGTTTGTCTTGACTGATAATCAATTTCAGGAAAACACGCCCAAAACACAATCACCATTGCTATTAAAATCTTTAGTATCGCTCACAGAGTGGTCTTTAAGCAGATTTTATACGAGTAGACGACAGCTCAGCCAAAAAAAAAGTGTCATCAGAGCAAAAGTTTTTATGAAAAATTTTGAGCTACTAAAAAAGTTAATTTTACAAAAAGCATAAATGAGAAACTGCGTGTCAAGCATTTATTCTGCATAACTACAATGCTAATCAAACAGGTTCCTTCAAATTTTCGACGTATGAACTAGCAGGAAAACGTAGGGTACGAAGCTTTTTTCAAGAAAATTGCATGATTCAAAATTTTGTTTAACCTCTCCACCCTTTTTCTCTGTGCGGAGCGCTTATTTTCCCGCATCGGATTTCTTGGGTAAAAATCAATCAAAATGAAAAAAATTTTGCTCGAAATATTTCAGTTATCAAATATCCATAATTATTGCAAGCTTAGACAATGGAATCATTTATTGTTCCAACTTTCGAGGAGTGAAGAGTATTAGTGATTGGGCTGATTTTTTATTCAATTAATTTTTGACTTTTTAACTAAGAATTTATGAGAAAAAAAAAGAATTTGTTTTGACTATTTCGTCAAATTTCAGTCAAAAAAACTTTAAATTGGCCTTAAAGTTTAATTGGAAAATTCAGCGCCTCGCCCTGATATACGAGCAGTCTCGTTTTGTCATCACAATTGACTATTTCTGTACAAACAAATAAACTAGAAGCTTTTTCAATCAATTATTTTTTTAAAATCCAGTATAATGGATAATAGTCTTTAAAATTTTTGCAGATTTATTTGCAAAACAAGCAAAAGTTTCGGCATTACTTGCAGCCTACGTGAGCTTTAAACCTGAATTCTACCCAAAATGTAAACCTTAAAACATAATCACAATCTATTAAAATGAGGCATCTAACTTAAAATGAGGCATCTAACTTAAAATGAGGCATCTAACAGCTTACCTGAAATCTAAACCCGAAAAAAATGATCATGATCTATTATAATTGCTTCCCGGGGTGACAATAGATGCTTATCATAAAATTTCGTACTATGAAAATAATACTTATCAAACAAATTTATACCAAGACAAAATTGTATGAAAATATCGAAATAAGCATTTTTTTCATGCAGTGAAATAACATAACAAGACTTTTTCGTCCACATTCGGGAATTGAATAACAAGTTTTTTGCCATAATTTTCATCATAAAAATTAGTCAAAAAAGCACAAGCAACTTTTTCATACAATGAAATTGTATGATACGAATTTTTTTCCATAGATGAAAATGCAAAAAAAAAAATTGGTTCGAAATTTTCTTTTTTATTCAAAATTACAAATAACAAGGGGTTTCTACCACGAGAGAAACCAAAGTGTATGAATTACCAAGCAAATAAACTGAATTTGCTGATATTAGAAATTTAAATTAATACTAACAGTTTCTCACGGAGCTATATACTAAAATTATAACGTTTCCTATGTGGCTAGTTCCTATAAACGTTTCCTATAAACGTTTCACTATATGAACGTTTCCTATAAATTTTTTTCTTTGACAATTTTGATAGTTGAGAAAAGGGGCCTATTTTTTTTAAATTTTGATTTATCTTAGCAAATGGAACTTAAAAAAAATAATTGTGTTGTAAGAAAACGCTTATTGGCGACTTTTGGTTTTTTGGGCGAAAAACTTAACCTGGACTAGGATATACACAAAAATAATATCATATTTTTTTCGTAAATTGTTTATTTGAGCGAAGAAGCGAGTTTGAAAAAAAAGTTATAGAATTTTTTTAGCTCAACAATGTAGTTTTTTGTTTTACACTGAAAAAAAAAATCATATCGTACATTTTTTGAATATGAAATTGTATGAGCGTTTTTTCATCAATTTTTTTTTGATGCCAAAGTTGCCCTCATGTAACCAAAACTGACTCTAATTTGTATTATTGTTCTGATTGTCGAAAATAAAATCAAATATTTTGGGGTGATTTTTGTATTCAGTCAATTTTGGGCGGTTGAAATAATAGTTTCTTGAAAAAAAACTTGACACTCATGAAGATATTTAGTCCCTGAAATCAAATGATAAAAGATATTTTCACCTCCGATCTTTCAATGCAAAGTTCTGGGAGTTTGAAAATTGCCAATTTGGCCATGCTCTGGACTAATTTATGCTCGCTCTGAAGATTTTATACATAATTCTGGATTCAAAACGCAACTTATTTATGCGTGGCAAATGTTTCCGCACAACAGAAATGTTTCAAATTGAATTGTGGCTAGCTAATCGGGCGTTTCATTTTCGCATTGTTTTTAACACTTGTCCAAAATTTATACATATATATATTTTTAAAACTTTTCGATATGGATTAAGGGTCAGGCAAAACATTCAGCCTTGATGTACGAGTAGTCTTTTTTGTGTTTTAAATCATTTAAAGATAAATTTCGAAAAAGTTACGATTGAAAAAATGCTCATCACACAATTTTTGTGAACACAAAATATTTGATACGCATATTTTCAATAGACTCACTATTTGAAATTTTAAAATAAAGATTTTTTTTTATGGACGTCAACCCGGGGTACAGTCGATTAAAATGGATTTCATTGGCCTGACAACAGATAAGATTATAATACACTGAATCAACCGTACAGTTCTCTCCTCCCCCCAAATGACCTACGTAGAATGCCCTCCTCGAACATGTTCTATTTTCGAAAATTAATTCCTCATAAAGTAATCAATTCAAACAACGTGCGCTTTTTTATACTGAATAATTTTTTTATCCTGTTTATAGCATAAAACATTAGTTATAATTGGGTTACGATTATTTATTTTGATTAGTTAGATCAAATTATTTGCCCTCGAAGTCAATTTCTGAAAAACCGATATTTTATCCCCCCTAAATCAATTTGGGGGGGGGGGGCTGTACTTTTGATCCGATCTATTTTGAACCTGTTACAATTATTTTATTTTGATTTTTATCGGGACGAACCAATGAAACACCAATATAATCATTTGATATCCATGAAACTCCACTTTTTTTTTATTTTTTCCCACGTAGAAGATTTTTGCTACTTTATATCCAAATTTTTGCGTCCGAGTATATCCAGATTTACTCGACCCTCGCCGGACGTTCGCGACCCATGCAGCAACTTTATGTCCAGATTTTCCAGACTTAAACTCGTTACTCGTTATTCATTCCTGACGCAAAAAAAATCATAATCATACACAGAGGCGAAGCAGAGCTCCGAATCACTTGAGATACTACACAATCATTAAAAGAAACGAGCCAAAAACATGAAAAGCCTAGGGTTCAGCTAAGACTGGAGGTACATATTTGATATTTTTTGAATTTGTTATACTGATGCAGGATGAAATGCGTGAATTCAAAAATTAGATTTTGCCTAAAACCTTAGTTGTTTCTTCACTAAAATAAGTGAGAAGAGACTTAACATTTCTTTCGCAAAAATTTAAGGAGTAGCGGTATCTGCGGGAAAACTTTGCGCAACCAATTCTTTCGCTTGAATTTTTTCTCTCATATTTGATAAGGTAGTTTTTAAGAAAACTCAAAAAATTTCGATTTAACGTTCAAATCCTGATTTTGTGAAAACGCTAACTTTTTTTGCTAAAAGCAGGTAAAGCAGAGAAAATTTCAAACTTGCATTTCACAATTAAACACTGAACCTGAGAATTGGCACGATAATTATCGAGTAATGAAAAAAAAAAAACTGGGCGTAGCAAATAACAAAAGTAAGCTTTTAATAACCTGTTGTGTTGATTAAACCTATGATATCAGAACTGGTTGTATAGTTATCGAGAAAAGTCCAAGAAACGGTCAAAAAATTGGATAGGTGACAATTCCGATAATCATTCCTTCTTGTTAAAATTTTTTTTGGCGTACGAGATTCATCACTTCTTAATTTCGATTGAACCCAACAACCCAGGTTTGGCAGGGTAGTTCTCGAAAACAGTCGAAATTGCGAAAAACGGTCTAAAAATCAGAACTATCACGCTAATGCAGGACCGCGAACGTAGTTAAAGCAGAGTAGTTCTTGAGAAAGGTCATTATTTGAAAGAAAAATATCAAGAAACCAAAAATTTGACTCTTCCGAGGGCCATAAATTTTTGTGTATTAAAAAATCTGTGCGTAGTTGCGTATGCAAAGGAACTTTCTACAGCCCATTCTTTGAATTGAATCCAAAATCTTAGATATGGGAGGGTAAGTTTCGGTAAAATTCATCATATTTTTTAGAAAAACGCTCAAAAAAATGACTCTCCCGAGGACGATACCTTTTTGTGCAACAAAAGGTGGGAGTGACAGCTAATACAGGGAAGCTTCTTAGTACCCAGTATATCCATTGAACCAGCAACCTCCGGTTTGAGAGGTTAGTTTTTAATCAAGTCAAAAAGTTTCAAAAAATGGTTGAGAACTCGAAAATTTCACTAATCCGAGATCCATTTTAGGTGTTAAAAAGGTTTCGGCCGCTTATGAAGCTGAGCTTTTGAAATTCACCCTATGCATTGAAATATAAATCTCGGCTTTAATAGCTTAGTTTTTGTGTCGATTAAATTTATGATATCAGACTTGGCAGAATAGTTATCGAGAAAGGTCCAAATAACGGTCAACAAGTCAGATAATTGAAATTTTCAGAGAATCATTCCTTCTTTTTAAAAAAAAAAATTTTGAGGTTACCGCTTATGCGGAAGAGATTCGCCACACTTTTAGTTTCGATTGAACCAAAAACCCAAAATTGGCAGGGAAGTTCTCGCGAAAAGTCAAAGTTTGGTCAAGAAATCACAATTGAGATTTCCGAGGGCCATAAATTTTTGTTTTAAAAGATGGGTGAAGTCGAATATGCAGAGGAGATTCACGCAACCCGTTCTTTTGATTGAACCTAAAATCTCAGATGTCATTTTTTAGTAAAATTTATATATTAACGAAAAAACGCTCATTACATCAGGAAATTGACTTTTCAGAGGACGATCAATTTTTGTGGAAAAAAATGTGAGTGAATGCTAATGCTGGATCGCTAAAGTAGTTATGGCTAGGTAGTTCTTGAGAAAAGTCATATTTTGAAAAAAAAAAAATAAAGAAACCAAAATTTTGACTCTTTCGAGGGCCATAATTTGCTGTTTCAAAAAATAAGGGCGGAGTTGCGTATGCAAAGACGTTTAACACAACCCCTTTTTTGGCTTGAACCCACAACACAAGGTTTGAATTTTTAGATTGAAAATCATAAAAATAAATAAATATGTTAATGTAAATATAAAAATAATTAAAAAATCACTATTCCGAAGGTCAGTGTTTTAAGTGTCTGAAACAAATTGGTGTAGCTGCTAATTGTGTGGAGTTTTCGGAATTCATTTTATGCATTGAAACATAAATCTCAGATTTGATAGGCTAGTTTTTGAGAAAACGAAAACAAAATCAGTCGAAAACTACCACACAGACTTTTCCAAGGTTGTACTCAGCAAAAAGTAGAGCAAAAAGACAAGGGGAGTATGCAGGCACACAAAAAATGGTGCGGACCTTCTATGGATACGTTTTTGAAAAATTGTCAGAAAGGATTTTGGAAAAAAACTGCTTTTTTTGCAGGAAGTAATAATTTTTCGAGACGCAGGAAGCGTCTCAAAAAAAGGTGAATAAAAAACCCAATCCTTTATTTCTATTTTTATCAAATCTATTTTCATCAAATCAAACTAACTAAATCTGTAGGTATCTGTTTGGTAACTTTTAATTTTGTTCTACTGATGCTTCGCCCAGAACCTTAATTGTTTCTCTAATAAAAACAAGAGTAAAATTTGTTGAGAGTTTCATAACTTCCTTGAGACATACCATTTTCGAACAGACTTAAGGGCGTAGCAGCTTATGTACAGTAGCTTCCTACAACTGTTTCTTCGATTAAATTCTTAATATCAGACTCGGCTGTGTAGTTTTCAAAAGAAGTCAAAAAGTTTCGAAAAGCAGACAGGAAATCAAGTCATTAACTTTCCTGAAAGCGTTATAATTTCTGTTGGAAGTTTTGGACGTAGCCGCTTACACGAGGGATTTTTTTCGACTTTTGCTTTCGATTGAACACTAAATTTAGCTTTTGGGAGGGTATTTTTCGAGAAGTTTCAGCAAAAGTATCAACAAAAGTTCCAAAAATCACAATTTTGACTTTTTCGAGGGTCATGATTTTTTGTGTAAGAAAAACTGGACGTAGCAATCTATGCAGACAAACTTCCAAAGCCCATCTTTTTGATTGAAAACAATAACTCGGATTTGGAAGGGTACTTTTAGAGAAAAGTCAAAAATTAAAAAAACAATCAAAAAGTCACAATTTGGACTTTTCCGAGGTTCATATATTTCATGTAAAAAACTTTGGGCGCAGCCGCTTATGCTCGGGACTTTCTCACAACCCTTCTTTTTCATTAAAATCAAAACTCAGATCTAGGACAAGTTTGAGATCCAAGAAACGGTCAAAAAATCGAAAATTTGCTTTTTCTGAAGGCCATAACTTTTTTCTAGAAAAAAATTGGACGTATCTGCTAAGGCAGGGGAGCTGCCTAAACCCCTTCCTTTTAATTAAAATCAAAAACTCAGAATTGTGAGGGTATTATTTGAGTAAACTTAATTACAAAATCAAAATTGTGGGTCAAAAATTCTCAAAATCAAAATTGTGGGTTGGCAGTTTTTGAGCGAAAATTTTCAGAAAAGCGATAATTTTTGCCAAAGCGTCTGAACAAAAAAAGCAAAATAAAAAACCGGATTACATACACTTTCATAATATCTGTTTTTATCGAACAAGAATTTCTAGGCAAACATGCCAAGCAAGAAATTTGAAATTCAAATTGGCAACTGAACAAAACTAACGAAGCGGAAACAGGGAAGACAATCTTTGAGCAGACACTAGTTGAGCCGAAAAAAACTGGTTTAGTAAAAAAAAACTTATCACCCTGAAACTTGCAAGAGAATGCAGTTTTCTAGTAGGATCTTGCAAGAATATTACAAGATCTTATATGATCGGCCATTTTTGTCAACTGGGGTACCCTGTAGTAACTAGGACCCACTTTCAAGTGATTCAACTGTATGTCAGCTGTGATTCAATTGTATGTCAGCTTGAAGTGATTCAACTGTATGTCAGTTGTGATTCAACTGATTTCGGTAAGCAAGACTGCTCGTGTATCAGGGCAAAGTTCTGAATGTTCCGACTGTCCCTTAATTCATATAGTTTTTGGGAAAAGAAAACATTGAAAAGCTATAAATTTTTGTCAACATCAAAGTCTGAAACTTTGAGTCGTACAAAAGTAATACGACCGATCTGATTAGCAAGCCTCAATTCAATTTGGAACGATTTTGTTGTGCGGGATTATTCGCCACGCATAAATAATTCGCGTTACGCTCTCAGCAATATGAATAATTTCTTCAAAGCGCGCATAATTTAGTCCAGAACATGGAAGATTTGGCAATTTTCAAACCCCCAGAACTTTACAAAAAATAATCCGAGGTGAATTATCTTTTTACATTTGACCTCAGGAAGTTGATATCTTCAATGAGGTATAAAAAAATTTTGTTGAAAATCATAATTTCGATCGGTGAAAAATGACTGAATAAAAAAACCACACCGAGCATAAATATTCCATTTTCTTCGAAAGTCGGAACAACAAGTAATATAAGTAAAAATCATTTCATTCATCAAATTATAGGAGCGGACGCATCTTTTCTTTTCCCCTCAGGGATTCGATCCCTGCCGACCCAAAGGGTCCCCCTTTGTACTAATTTGAGATATCCATTTTGGTTAGGACCCTAAAATTTTTCTAAAAGCGCCTTTGGGTCCGCAGGGGGTCGAATCCCTGAGGGGGGGGGGGCGGCTCTTTTTCCTTCCCCCCCCCCCCACCTCACACGAGCTCCAATATATTAGTGTATCGAGTGGTTTTACGAGGTTCAGTATGAAGACCAAATATGTTTGTCGTGGCCATATTAGTCTCTATGTAAATTTTCACAACAATCGGACAATGTGGTCAACAAATTTACATGTAAAAATTTGCAGGTGGGGTGGGGGGAAAGGAAAAAGAGCCGGGAAGGCGTCCGCCCAATCCCCATCCCCCCCCCCCTAAATCCGCCCCTGATTCCATTCCGATTTGAGTATCTTGTTAACTATCCCCCCCCCCTCTCTATAAAGAAAGAATTGAACATGAACATTTAGGCATCATCTACAAATTTTGTACCTTTTAACGAATCTCAACCCCCCCCCCCAATAGGGGGAAATTTTTTTAAATCAAGATCCCGATTTGATAACGCTTGCTAATCGCAAGCGTAAATATGATGACAACTCATTTTCCTCCCCCCTTCCCCCCCCCCCCCCCCCACTCCCACCCCTACGGCCCTACCTCACATAAGCATCGATTTCATGGTGTAATGAGTGGTTTTACAAAGTTGAGTATGAAGACCAAATATGTTTGTCGTGGGCTAATTAGTCCGTATGCCAAATTTGATAACAGTTTGACAATGTGAACAGAAATACCACTCTAAAAAATTTGCAGGTGGGGGGGGGTAAGGAAAAAGAGCCATGATGATGGCGCGTTTTCTGTTTTCCAATTATCACATCACCATTGCGTATGCGTGTGTCTTTTTAAGCTGATAAAAACTTTGGTATGCGTATGTGTATATTTCCATCTACACATGCGCTAATTAAGCGCGGCGTACTGAATTTCACACACACACACGCCTTTATATGCGTTTGAATTGAATAAGCTAGCGCATATAGCAACATATATGTAGCTTACATGTGTGTCCGTCTATTTTCAATCTTACATATACGCGCATATGCATGTTAGTAGCAAAATTGAGCGCATACACCAATGCGTACACGCGTACACGGTACACGTAACACATTAAACACAATTTGTGTGTCTTCGTTCTATGTACACAGCGCATTTGCACATATGAGATAAAACGCACACTATTAAGTTGAGTTGCGATAACCATAAGAACAAAACCCCTGCTTGTGTACGAATTGGTATATACGTATACGCGTGTATGTGTGGAGCTGTGGAATATTGGCGTTGTTTCAGCTTCATTTAGAGGTTTAATAAATTCTGCAACATACATCCGCGTTATCATTACACCCAAATAGAACGGAACTGAGGAAAAGAACTTCAGGAAAAACAACAGGTTAGTCTTTCTAATCATTGTAAAGCCTATTTTTACCATCCAGGCATGAATAGAGATCCAAATAGATTTAAAAGTTCTATAGATTTCATTCATGACACTTTTTTTCCGATTTAGACGACTGGTTACTTGTTTTTAGGCTAAATTGTACAGAACGAATTTATCAAGCCTCTCAATTCGAATTCGAATAAAATGTTTTTCAATTCAATTGTGAATTGATCTGATTGGTTGAAGGAAAATTCAACCTGAAATCAAATATCTAAAACATTTCATTCAACCGAAAATTCAAAAAACCGAACCATAATCTATTCCGATCGAGAAAATTGAGTGGTGATTCGTCATTGTTTAATAGTTGGAAGGCTTATAAGTCGAGTTCTGGGTCGAATTACTTTTTGCTAATACTGAGGCGGGAATGTGTGGCGGTGGCGCACCCGCCCTCCTCAATTCGACCCTTCGCCGTTCTAAGAGGCCCTAAAAAATTTCTAAAGGCGCCGTTGGATCGGAAACACTAATTTTGATGCGCGGGCCAATGGAAACAAAACATTACAAATTTTTTTTTCTGTTTAAACGGCCAATAATAACGAAATTGTTAATTGAGCTCCAGGTTTGATGAAAATTTAGATGTCCTTTCGCTGTGCTTAATTTCAACGATCTACTTATAACAATTACCCCCTTTCAAGAAGGGGTAATCGTTAAGTAGGTTCAGTTAGTCGAATTTTCAACCAATCAAAAATGTAGCAACAGTTCGAAATAAAAATTGAACGCTCTAGTGCTAATTTACTGCTTTTTTATAGGGGTTGCAGTTCTTTTCTAGATACCCTACGGGTAGGGGGATTTGTTACGTAGATCCATTTCAACTAATAAGAT